>NC_086098.1:123425810-123643310 GCF_963921235.1 Mobula hypostoma
TCAGAACTGAGGCCCTGGGAGGGGTGTGGGACCTAGGATCTCAAGGCCAGTAACCAGCAGCAAGACAACTGATCACTCATTGCTGGCGAGGCCCTGGGTAAATAGTGTCTGGTTGGTTACTGGACTGACTAGAGATTGCCAGCTGAGACACGGCAGTTTGGGAAACCAGGTTCAGGTCAGAGCCGAAATGAGGAAGTAACTACAGGGTCATTAAAGTGCTGGTCTTTCCCTCCTGCCACTCTGGGTCCAAGGCTCCCTGCTCCCATTTCACTAGTGCATCCCCTTCCCTGAACACTCAAGATCCACCGTACGGCAGGGATTGGTGCTGGGATCAATGTTCACAAATTACTTGGATGAGAACATAGGTAGACGAGTTAGTCAGGTTGCTGAAGCAGTAGATGACAACGTCTGTGAAAGGCTTCATGGGCCAGTTGGGAAGAGTTGTTAATCCAGACAAGGATAAGGTAATAATGCCCTTTAGGGTCATTGAGCTACACAACTTGAAAACCCACCCTTTGGCCCAACTCATGCACGGCGACAAGCTGCCCAGCTGAGCAGCCCCATTACCTGCGTTTAGCCTGCATCCCTCTAAACCTTTTGTATCCATGCACCTGTCCAAGTGTTTTCTAAACAATACAAATGTACACTTCCTCTGGCAACACCACCCTCAGTATGAAAAAGTTGTCATGCAGGTCCTCTTAATTCTTTCCCTTCTCATTTTAAATCTATGTGCTCTAGTTTTGGATTCCATCACCCCGAGGAAAAGGTGGTGATTCTTCATCTTATCTGTCCCTTAAACCTTGGTCTCTTTTGTTTCGGAGGGGGAAAAAGAATCCCAGTCTATCCCGTCTTTCCTTTTATTTGAAACAGCATATACATTAAATGGCAGGGACCTCAGGAGCAAGTGTGGGCCAAGGTATTGAATAGAGTTGGGTTGTCATATTGCAGCTGTACAAAACACTAGTCAGTCGTCACTTGTAAGGTTGTACAGTTCTGGTCACCACACCACAGGAAGGATGTAGCAGCCTTAGAAAGTGCACACGAGATTCAGGGGCTGGAGAAACTCAGGTCAAGCAGCATCTGTGGGAAAAAGAAATTGTTGACCCTGGTGCAGGTTGACCCGAAATATCGGCAATCCCTTTTCACCTCCACCTCTTCCCAACCCCTAAAGATGCTGCTCGAACTGCTGTTTCTCCATTAAACTGTTGCACAGGAGATGCCTGGAATGGAGAGATTCATTTCCAAAGGAAGATTGGACCATCGGTCAGGCAGGGAAATCGAAAAACTAGAGAGCACAGTTTTAGGGTAAGATGGGAAAAACTTAAAGGAGATCAGAGGAGCAAGATAGTAGGTACACAGACTGAGCTGCAGGAGATGTGGTATAATCACATGTTTAAAATGCACATGGAAAGGTATAGTAAGTCACCAGGTTGCCACAGGGTTCTGCTCCTGAAAACTGTTCATAAATCAAAACTGTTTGAGATCAGCACTCCACACCTTACAACGTTCACTATTCTCCACTTTGTTTTCTCAGCTGGAGGATCCCACGAGCATTCGTCAGTAACCCTGGCCTGAAATCTTGAAGGATTTGTGTTACTATGCTCCTCCACCACACGTGGTCCCTGTGACGCTGAATATAATTCCTCCACCAAAACATTAACTCTTGGCATTAGCTTCTATGCTATGTGTGCCTCCTGGTTTACAGATGCGGTTTATTACTACCACACCTTATACAAATATTATTGCACTTGTTGAACTGGCTCCCTGCTGAGCAACACCTCCAATCGGAAATCCTGTTTTCCAAATGTTTCCTCTAACTTACTGGGGAGGGGCAAGAATCCTTCACAAAGGTTCCCTCTGCAGCTCTCTCCTTATAGTGGCTTCCTGCTGTGTAATCTCTCCACAGGGCATTTAGGTCTATAGTCTTAGCTCACTTTAACTGAGCACAATCCAGGCACACCGAGAAAGTCCTTGTGGATCTGAAGAGCAGAGAAGTGTAATGATCTCACTGGAACCAGCCGGGTAACAGGTCCTTTGACAAGTGCAAATAAACAGGGCAGTTTTGGAAGGGGAACATCAGACTGTGCCAGCTAGAGCTACTTGAAAATCTGTGTACTCTCTCACACATCACACACATTTCTCAAGTTCACCTTCTCAGACCGTCCATGGTCTCACCCAAGTTTAACCAGCTAATGTGATCATTCTGCTTGTTGCTTCCTGGATTGACAGCAACTGTTTAAAGCACTGCCTCCTGTCAGGTCTCTGATAAACTGGATTGGGGCACCTCCTACAGATCCATGGATACAATTACTGGATCAGCAGCAGTTTCCAGGGCATGACAGCTGCAACAGTGCAATAGCAGGGGGCAGTACAGGAAGGTGTGCTGAAAATAGAGAGAGTGCAAATGAGATTCACCAGGATACTTTCCAGAATAGAGGACTGGACAGGGTGGGTTTATTCTCACTGAATCAGAGCCAAAGGGCTGACTTTATAAAGGTTTATAAAATTAAGAGGGACATAGTGTATGGTCATGCACTTTGGTAGAAGAAATAAAAGGGTTGACTATTTTCCAACTGGAGAGAAAATACAAAAAACTGAGGCGTAAAGAGACTTGGGAGTCCTTGTGCAGGATTCCCTAAAGGTTAATTTGCAGGTTGAGTCTGTGGTGAGGAAAGCAAATGCAATGTTAGCATTCATTTCAAGAGGACTAAGATGAAAAAGCAAGGATGTAATGTTGAGACTTCACAAGGCATTGGCGAAGCCTCACTTGGAGTACTGAGAGTTTTGGGCCCCTTATCTTAGAAAGGATGTGCTAAAACTGGAGAGGGCTCAAAGAAGGTTCATGAAAATGATTCCAGGATTGAATGGTTTGTCATATGAAAAGCATTTGATGGCTCTGGGCCTGTATTCACTGGAATTCAGAAGAATGTGAGGTGACCTCATTGAAATCTATTGAATGGTGAAAGGCCTCAATAGAGTGGATGTGGAGAAGAAGTTTCCTATGGTGGGAGAGTTCAAGACCAGAGGACACAGCCTCAGAATAGAGGGACGCCCTTTCAGAACGGAGATAAGCTGGAATTTCTTCAGCCAGAGATAGTTAATCGTGGAATTCTTTGCCACAGGCAGCTGAGGAGGCAAAGTCTTTATGTATATTTAAGGCAGAGGTTGACAGATTCTTGATTGGTCAGGGCACGAAGGGATATGGGGAGAAGGCAGGAGATTGATGCCGAGAGCGAAAATTGGATCAGCCATGATGAAATGGCGGATGTGATGAGCTAAATGGCCTAATTCTGCTCTTACATCTTATAGGTAGATAAAATCTTTCGGCGGCGAGCATCAAGCTAGAGGTCACAGGTTTTCCCCACGTGGAGTGGGTGGGTACGCAGGACGGGCTGCCACAGGCGGTACTGGAGCCAGATGCACTTCTGTTTAAAAGGCATTTGGACAGGTACTTAGACATAAGAGGCAAAGAGGGCTCATGCAGGCAAATGGGATTACTGCCAATAGCCAATACTGTTAGCATGGACAAGATGGGTCAAATGGCCTGTTTCTGCATTGTATGGTTTTATAAACAGGCTCACGGAACTGGCTGTCCTCATCCAGACAGTCTTGAGTTTCTTGTGAAATCATCAGCAACCCCAGTTCAACTGGATCTCTCCCAGGGCCTCAGTATTGCAGTGCTAATCCTGGACACATCACACAGACCAGACGTCCTTTGGCAAGACCAAAGTTGCTGGAAACAGCACCTAGTGGTACAATTAAAGGCAGCTTCCAGCTGTACAAAACAGGTGCAGATCCCAGACAGTTTCACATCCCATGATGTACCATTACAGTAGGGAACACAGCAAGATCCCACTAACAACAAAGTGATGTAAACAACATATTCATCCTTAGTGGGGAAGATTTCCTGGTCTTCACCAAGAATCTGGGACTGAGTTTAATATCTCACCCACGTGATCCCTCAGTGCTGGCTGGGGTGAGCTGACACAATGGGTTTACTGACAGTGCTGGCTCCTTGCATCTAGTGTGAAGCAGGTCCTGCAGTCTAACACACACTAGAGAGAAGAGTGGGTTGGCTGAAGGGAGAACGTTGAGCTGGAGGCCTCCTACCTTGAATGCTGAGCATCTGACCCAGTTTGAGAGCAGCACCCCGCACCTTGCAGAGAGTGTTCACAATCCTTTCAGCATTTGCCTCCGAGAGGAAGGGGCTTCCATCCATCATGGCTTTACCGCCTGTGGGCACAAAAGGCACTTGTTATCAAACCAAGCAGACCCAAGAGAATGGAGACAAGAGACAGCAGATACTAGAATCTGGAGCAATACATTTGCTGATCCGCTGCAGGACTTCAGCGAATTGTGCACAGAGTTCTTCCAGCAGATTGTCCAAGAGAAGGCAGCTACACACTCAAACACCAGAACTAGACCCAGTGCAGAATACGCGTCATAGTGCAGGATTCGATACTGTGGATGCCCACTGCCCTCTCATTGTAACAGTTAGGATGAAGGGTCAGACTGATCTCCTGTTCTGCCGGTTTGTAAAGATGGATATCTACCTCCCTCCTTTCTGCCTCCTCTCTCCTCCTTCCTCCTGCATCATTCTCTTCCTGCAGTCAGACATCACGAAAAATGGCCCTTCAAGACAATCCCATTTCCCAACACTTGAATCATATTTCTCTAAACCCTTGTCATCCTGTCCACATCGTTCTTAAGTGTATTGCAACAATTTCACTGCCCTCCCATCACCAGAAGTCTACCACCCGCCCGCCCCCCCCCCATTCCCCTCCTTTACAATGTATAATTTCCACCCAGGATCCATGTAAATCCTTCCATCTGTTCTGAGAGCACGGTCTTGGTTGTTGGTCAGCTTTAACTTGACTCCATAATGAAATCATTAATTTGCTATTTTAGCAAACAGGGAGTTAAAAATAGAAGGCCATTCAGCCCATCATGCCTGCTGCCAGTAAGTAACTGACTCTTTATATTACTGCCCCTTTTCTACATTAACCCAACATTCTTAAAATCAGGATTTCATGACAACAAATACACTTTAATTGCACAAGCACATTTTCCTTCTCTGCATGATCAAATTAGAATTGGAATTAACACAAAGAATAAACAGTTAGCCATCGAATCTGCTCTCACCAGCGCTAATATGAGCTATATATGGAAGGTGTGAAATAGAACAGTACTGGAACAGGTCCTTCGGCCCACAATTTCTGTGCAGAGCATGATGACAAATCCATTCTACTTACACATGATCCACATGTACACATCTGTCTAAAAGCTTCAATCACCATTATTATATCTGCTCCCATCACTATCTTTGGCATTGTGTTTCAGACACCCACCTGTGTATATAAAAAAACAACTTGCCCCACATATCCCCTTATCCCCTTTAAACTCCTCCTACCCCCCCCCCCCCACCATCTTAAAGCTATTCTCTCTAACACTGAACATATCTATCCCAGGACAAAGGTACTAGCTCTTAGGCTCTGGGACTATTTTGGTGGAGAGGATCCAAGGAGATTTAATGAAAGATAAAAAAGAATTTTAATCAAATAAACAGGAGTTAACTGGGCGAAGAGGAACCATCAACATCAAAGTCAGTACAGACTCATCTTACAGAGAGAAGTAATCAGAGTTCCCCTGCAAAACTGACAGGGTGCAAACACAAACATCCACAGCAATGCCTGGGAAGCAGCAGGGAGACAAGGCTGGCTATTCTTTAAGGAAGTCCTTGTTATTAGAAGATGGGCTAGTCAGGACCCAACTGCAAGGATCCAGGCGTACAGGTGGCTTTAAGAGTATGGATGTGGGTGGGAAACAGACACAGACTGGGAATGGAACTGTCAGTAAACTGGATGGAATCCGGTAAACAAGAGGGAAGGTGAAGCTCGATGGCAGATGACCAGTGCTTGATAAGAATTGTTAATCGTCAGGAAAGTGGAACCCCCCTGATAAAGAATACACTGCTGCTCTGGGTCTGGGTGGGTAAGGATGTCGGTTTTCGAACAACACCACTAGGTATAAAAAGGTGGTCTGGGTTGGACGTGAGATTCATGAGTGCAGGTCATACAAAAGCACCAGACACTGTATTTTAGAGTCACACCAGCTAGAATTAACTATTTTACTGACAGCTGAAAACAGACAGCAAACAGGACGGAGGTCATGATAAGAGGATCACAGTGTTAGATTTTGCACTACTCAAGCAGATATAAATACACAAACACAGACGACAACACACTCTGGCTCCTTTGGAATGAAGCAGGTGCTGGAGATTTAACTTTGCTCCCTCAGTGTCCCAGCGAAACACTGATCAAGTTGGTGTGGGAGCTGGTACAGGTGGGGAGGGCAGGTTCATTGCAATGTGCACAAACAGCAGGACAAGGTACAAGTACAATGAGAAACGTCAGTAGGTTCAGTCAAAACTGCAGGAAACCATTCCATCCAACCCTCACCTAGCCACCAGAGTCCTCATGGAAACACAAGCAGCAAAAAAAACTCCAAACCATAAAAACTACAATAATTCCACAGAAGTAGCTAGGAATTTCAATACAGTTCATTAACAAAAAAAACCAAACAGGTAGTTAGCTCATCCAAGTAATGATAACTGTTGTGGTTTAAAAAAAAACACAGCTAATTCACTAATATGCTCTGGTAACCAGTCATCATTACCATAATGACAAACCCCTTACTATCTGACTCATAGCCTGCAAGCTTCTCAGTGTAAAGATACATAGAGGGCCAATAAAAACAAGACTGAAACACTAACAAAACCCCCAGATGTGCTAATGTGACAGGACGTAGGGACAAAGGAGAGCTACCCTGCACCCTCACAAACAACCTGTTCACCAGTGACACAATACTGCCCAGTCCACGTGCGCCAGTGACAGATCACTGCCCAGTCCACGGAGGATACCACAGACACAAGATTCTGCAAGTGATGAAATCTGGAACACACACTAAATCTTGGAGAAACTCAGCAAGTCAAGCAAAATATGGGGAGGGGAATAAACAATCAACATCTCAGGTGGAGAGCCTTCATCAGGACTGGAGGACACACTCAGTAGCACTGTCGGTCTGACTCCAGTGATTAAAATATTTACTGACTCCAGTTATTACAACATTTGAAGAATCTGACCCTGCAAGCCTTCTGAACAAGTAGTGCTGGGAATTCTAAATGGGACATAAAGGAATGATGGCTCCCTGCAAATAACAACATGACGGAAGCTCTCACTCTGGGTAACCAAAGAGCTTAGACAACTGTGCGCAAAAGGCAATCTGCTGGCAACTTGCCTGAAAGGATTACAACATGACCTTGGAGGTACATCAAGCACACTTCCCCTTCCAAGGTCGAGACACTTAGCAACACTCCAACCCCCACCCTCATCCTTTCTCTCAAGGGCAAGAAATTTCTGGCAATTCGCTCTCTCCTAACGTAGAGACACTACCTCCCACTCCAACAATACACTGTCCTCCCTCTCCAACACATCATTGTCCTCACTTCCCCTTCCCCAACAGTGAGATGCCACTAGTTACAAGACCTCCTACCCCAACCCCAACCCTCCACCCTCCTCCTCACTCCCACCCACTCCAAGCTGAAACCATGTTCTTCCACAGTTTGCTATGTCAATGTCTTGTCACCATTCAGAAATTCATGCAGATTTTTTAAAAAATCAAATATAGTGGATTCCTGTTAATTGAGGCACAGTGGGACCAGTACATTTTGGCCCATTGAAGCAGCTGCCCCAATTAACTGAAGTTGAGGAAATAGTTAAAAAGGCATAAAAAATGTTGTACTGTTAAACTGTGTAACAAACTATGTATTAAAATGAAATATAGAACAAATTACAACACTACCAGTACAGTACTATAAAACTGTATATTAGATCCTAATAGTTACAGAGGGATTCATCCAGTGTACACTGCCGTGTTCTTTTGATTGATTGTATATGAACAAAATCAATGCAGATAGTGGACAGCCTTCATACAAGGTTTTTGATTATTACATCCTCCAAATATTCATTTTCATTGTAACATTCAAGATGATTGTCGCTACCTTCACATTCTTTGTAGTTCTTAACTTGAAGTAGTGAAATGGTTTTATTTTCACTCCTGGCCGTTTCTGGCATCTCCAAGTCTGAATGCTTGAAACTGCAGTGAGCAACAGAGTTCTGAATTGCCTTACTGTTTATTTCTTGCCAGCTATCGGAGACAAAAATCACTGCTTTTTGGCACACAAATAACACTATTTTAAAAAAATATTTGCTCTAAGCACAGTGTAGTGTCTAACAACCACACAACTGCACACGAGCCAGTTAGAAACTGTTTGGCAACAGTCTCCTGTCCTAATTATGCAGCACAGTGTCCCAAATAAATGAAGGGAATCCCAGCTATTTTTGAATAATTTTTGTTCTTTAAGAGTTGTTACAAATAAGTGGCTGCCCTGATTAACCAATAGCCCAATTAACCAGAATCTGTTGTACATACTGCCCTCACAAACACAATGTTTTTCTATCAGACGGACTATGCCCTTTAAGAATGAAACAAATGAAAAGGTATGCCAATAATCAGAAGTGATTTCGATCCATATCTAGAATGAAGGAAAAACAGCAAGCCCAGGTGAGGTGTTCATAGGTGATCTGGAGCTAATGAGACTGTAGGCTGCACTGACCCAGCCCAATAAGACAAGGTTAATGATCTCATCATGAAAGTGCCCCAAGACAATAACAATCATAATGTAGTTGAAATTTGTTTGAAGCAGGGAAAAATAGGATCCAGGCTGGCATTTATTATTCGAAAGCAACAGAGACGATGGGAAAAGCTAGCTATATGGTTATATAGGTTGGTGGGACTAGGTGAGAGTAAGAGTTCGGCATGGACTAGAAGGGCCAAGATGGCCTGTTTCTGTGCTGTAATTGTTATATGGTTATATGGTTATAAGTGAACAAGCAAATTAGTGAGCCCACAATACAAGGGCCAAAGATCAATAAAATATGATGAAAAATTAACCAGAAATAAAAGCAGACAACTAAAGTTTTTATATTTGAAAGATTAAACTGCACATTGCTCCTATAGAACACAAACATGAGAAAATCTGCAGATGCTGGAAATTCAAGCAACACACACAAGATGCTGGTGAACGCAGCAGGCCAGGCAGCATCTATAGGAAGAAGTACGGTCGACGTTTTGGGCCAAGACCCTTCGTCAGGACTAACTGAAAGAAGAGATAGTAAGAGATTTGAAAATGGGGGGGGGAAGAGAAGAGGGGGAGATCCGAAATGATAGGAGAAGACAGGAGGGGGAGGGATGGAGCCAAGAGCTGGACAGGTGATTGGCAAAAGGGATATGAGAGAATCATGGGACAGGAGGCCTAGGGAGAAAGGGGGAGGGGAGCCCAGAGGAAGATGGAGAGCAGGCAAAGAGTGATTGTGAGAGGTAGAGAGAGAGAAGAGAAAAAAAAGTGGGGAGAAATAAAAATAAATAAGGGATGGGGTAAGAAGGGGAGGAGGGGCATTAACGGAATACAAGGTGTTCTTCCTCCAACCTGAGTGTGGCTTCATCTTGACAGTAGTGGAGGCCGTGGATAGACATATCAGAATGGGAATGGGACATGGAATTAAGATGTGCGGCCACTGGGAGATCCTGCTTTCTCTGGCGGACAGAGTGTAGGTGTTCAGCGAAACAGTCTCCCAGTCTGCGTCGGGTCTCACCAATATATATATATATAGAAGGCCATACCGGGAGCACCGGATGCAGTATATCTATCACACCAGCCAACTCACAGGTGAAGTGTCGCCTCACCTGGAAGGACTGTCTGGGGCCCGGAATGGTGCTGAGGAAGGAAGCGTAAGGGCAGGTGTAGCACTTGTTCCGCTCACAAGGATAGGGATTCCCTTGTCCTCACTTACCACCCCACCAGCCTCCGTGTCCAACATATAATTCTCCGGAACTTCCACCACCTCCAACGGGATCCCACCACTAAGCACATCTTTCCCTCCCCCCATCCTGCTTTCCGCAGGGATCGCTCCCTACGTGACTCCCTTGTCCATTCGTTCCCCCCCCCCAAGCCCTTCCTACCGATCTCCCTCCCGGCACTTACCCTTGTAAGCGGAACAAGTGCTACACATGCCCTTACGCTTCCTCCCTCACCACCATTCAGGGCCCCAGACAGTCCTTCCAGGTGAGGCAACACTTCACCTGTGAGTGAGCTGGGGTGATATACTGCGTCCGGTGCTCCCGATGTGGCCTTCCATATATTGGCAAGACCCGACGCAGACTGGGAGACCAGTTCGCTGAACACCTACGCCCTGTCCACCAGAGAAAGCAGGATCTCCCAGTGGCCACACATTTTAATTCCACATCCCATTCCCATTCTGACATGTCTATCCACGGCCTCCTCTACTGTAAAGATGAAGCCACACTCAGGTTGGGGGAACAACACCTTATATTCCATCTGGGTAACCTCCAACCTGATGGCATGAACATTGACTTCTCTAACTTCCGCTAATACCCCACCTCCCCCTCGTACCCCATCCGTTATTTATTTTTATCCCCCGCCCCTTTTTCTCTTCTCTCTCTATACCTCCCACAATAACTCCTTGCCTGCTCTCCATCTTCCTCTGGGCTCCCGTCCACCTTTCTTTCTCCCTAGTCCTCCCGTCCCATGATCCTCTTCCTTCTCCAGCCTCGTATCCCTTTTGCCAATCAACTTTCCAGCTCTTAGCTCCATCCCCACCTCCTCCTGTCTTCTCCTATCATTTCAGATCTCCCCCTCCCCTTCCCACTTTCAAATCTCTTACTCACTCTTCCTTCAGTTAGTCCTGACAAAGGGTCTCGGCCCGAAATGTCGACTGTGCCTCTTCCTATAGATGCTGCCTGGCCTGCTGCGTTCACCAGCATTTTGTGTGTGTTGCTCCTATAGACACCTCTTTTCTTATAGCACAGACAGGCCCTTCAGCCCATCAAGTCCATTCCCACAATAAACTATTTATTTAAATTAATCTCATTTTTTAAATTCACTCCACATTCTTATCAACTCCCCCAGTTTCTGCAACTGCTCTATGTACTAGGGGCAATGTACAGCAGCAGACTATCCTGACAAACCCATGTTTTTGGGATGTGGAAAGAAATGAGAACACCCAGTCACAGACAGATCATGCAACACCACAAGAAATTGAGGGAGCAAAGAAAATAAAAGAATAGACAGTGCCAAAAAGTTGGAGACAATAACAAGCCAAATTGAAGCACAAACAGCAATCAAACTACAAGTGCTGTCCAAAAGGGGAATGCCTGCCAAAGCTGCAAGGTTACTGAAGGTCACATGCAGCTCAGTGATCAGAAACAGAGTGACTTTATCTTCCAGAGCTGATATTCACAGCACTTACAGGAGTGGGTAGGGACACAGGCAAGGACGGAGATGAAGGTGAATGGGGGAGAGGTAACAGGGGAGAAAACATTATTGCAGGTGGAAGGGAAATGACAAGAAATCAGTACTGATAAATGACACATTTGTACAGAGCACAGAGCATGTGCCAGATGAATGTATGTCACACATCCTCCCCAAGGCAGACAATCACTCACCCTTCCCAGTCTGTGGTGGGGGGGGGGGGTAGAAGAGGAGGAGGGTAGTGGTTGTGGTTTCTATGGTGCCTTTTTCCCAAAACTTCTGGGACATCTCAGTGCACTTTATAATCCACATTCTAACTCTGAGCAATATAATGCTGAAAAATCTGAGGGAAATGTGAACACTACAAGAGTCCACTAATGGTAACACAACGAGAAGACATTCCGCCCTTTGGAAAGTGCAGCTAAATCTAGTAGTTGATGGAAATCTAAAATTAGTAACAGAAAACCCTCACTGGGTCGAGCAGCATCTACAGAGGGCCAAGGACCCTTCACAAGAACTGAACAAGGTGCAGCTGGGTTGGCAGTGAGAATTAGTGGGCTTATAATGACTACCAGTCACTAAAACACCATCTTTTTGTCTTCAGGAACTGCTTACTGAGATAAAAGCACTGTACAAGATCCTAGGAATGCTGCCCCCTCCTTTTCAAAATGTTGACACAGAATCACTCTCCCATGGTTTGACAATTCATTGGAAGTATGCCACTGCTTTCCTATAACTCTGGTCATCTGGAGGATGAAGGTAGCTGCCTATCGAACAATGACAGGGAAGCTGGGGGGGGGTGGAGGGCATGGTGTGCTAACCTCGAATTTTCTGTAACTCTGATCACCTAGAGGACGAACAATAACAGGGAAGCTTGGTGGGGGTGGGGGAGGGCCTATGCTAACCTAGAATTGACTTCCAAGGTAGTCACCACCTGATCCCTGCTCACAAACAAACTACCTGTCATTACCTAACTTCCAAGTCACCTTCAAAAGTCAGATACTGCTGTTTAAAACTAGTAGCATTAAGTCCAAATGAACTTTTCCTGTACTGCACTCAGTTACATTGGCCTGCAAGTTCCTACAAGCTAAGGTGATCAACCACTCCTTCCACCCATCAAAATTTAAAGAATATAGACACATTTTTTCAAGGTAGGCTCGCTTCCATTCTATACATAAAACAGTCACATAGCCCACAGACAGACACTCCTGACCCTGGGTAACAGCACTCCTTCAGAACTAATGCAAGAAACCCAGAGGACCCCACAGGAACAATAGAAACATAGAAAATAGGTGCAGGAGTAGGCCATTTGGCCCTTCGCGCCTGCACCGCCATTCAGTATGATCATGGCTGATCATCCAACTCAGAACCCTGTACCTGCTTTCTCTCCATACCCCCTGATCCCTGTAGCCACAAGGGCCTAACTCCCTCTTAAATATAGCCAAAGAACTGGCCTCAACTGTTTCCTGTGGCAGAGAATTCCACAGATTCACCACTCTCTGTGTGTGAAGTTTTTCCTCATCTCGGTCCTAAAAGGCTTCCCCTTTATCCTTAAATTGTGAGCCCTCGTTCTGGACTTCCCCAACATCGGGAACAATCTTCCTGCATCTAGCCTGTCCAATCCCCTTAGAATTTTATACGTTTCAATAAGATCCCCCCTCAATCTTCTGAATTCCAGAGAGTATAAGCCTAGTCAATCAAGTCTTTCTTCATATGAAAGTCCTGACATCTCAGGAATCAATCTGGTGAACCTTCTTTGTACTCCCTCTATGGCAAGAATGTCTTTCCTCAGATTAGGGGACCAAAACTGCACACTCCAGGTGTGGTCTCACCAAGGCCTTGTACAACTGCAGTAGAACCTCCCTGCTCCTGTACTCGAATCCTCTTGCTATGAATGCCAGCATACCATTCGCCTTTTTCACCGCCTGCTGTACGTGCATGCCCACTTTCAATGACTGGTGTATAATGACACCCAGGTCTCGTTGCACCTCCCCTTTTCCTAATCGGCCACCATTCAGATAACAATCTGTTTTCCTGTTCTTGCCACCAAAGTGGATAACTTCACATTTATCCACATTAAATTGCATCTGCCATGAATTTGCCCACTCACCTAACCTATCCAAGTCACCCTGCATCCTCTTAGCATCCTCCTCACAGCTAACACTGCCGCCCAGCTTTGTGTCATCCGCAAACTTGGAGATGCTACATTTAATTCCCTCGTCTAAATCATTAATATATATGGTAAACAACTGGGGTCCCAGCACTGAGCCTTGCAGTACCCCACTAGTCACTGCCTGCCATTCTGAAAAGGTCCCGTTTATTCCCACTCTTTGCTTCCTGTCTGCCAACCAATGCTCTATCCACATCAATACCATACCCCCAATACCATGTGCTTTAAGTTTGCACACTAATCTCCTGTGTGGGACCTTGTCAAAAGCCTTTTGAAAATCCAAATATACCACATCCACTGGTTCTCCCCTATCCACTCTAATAGTTACATCCTCTAAAAATTCTATGAGATTTGTCAGACATGATTTTCCTTTCACAAATCCATGCTGACTTTGTCCGATGATTTCACCGCTTTCCAAATGTGCTGTTATCACATCTTTGATAACTGACTCTAGCATTTTTCCCACCACCGATGTTAGGCTAACCGGTCTATAATTTCCCGGTTTCTCTCTCACTCCTTTTTTAAAAAGCGGGGTTACATTAGCCACCCTCCAATCCTCAGGAACTAGTCCAGAATCTAAAGAGTGTTGAAAAATTATCACTAATGCATCCACTATTTCTTGGCCTACTTCCTTAAGCACTCTGGCAGACCATCTGGCCCTGGGGATTTATCTGCCTTTAATCCCTTCAATTTACCTAACACCACTTCCCTACTAACATGCATTTCCCTCAGTTCCTCCATCTCACTAGACCCTCCGTCCCCTACTATTTACGGAAGATTATTTATGTCCTCCTTAGTGAAGACAGAACCAAAGTAGTTATTCAATTGGTCTGCCATGTCCTTGTTCCCCACGATCAATTCACCTGTTTCTGACTGTAAGGGACCTCCATTTGTCTTAACCAATCTTTTTCTCTTCACATATCTATAAAAGCTTTTACAGTCAGTTTTTATGTTCCCTGCCAGCTTTCTCTCAATCTTTTTTCCCTTTCCTAATTAAGCCCTTTGTCCTCCTCTGCTGAACTCTGAATTTCTCCCAATCCTCAGGTGTGCCACTTTTTCTGGCTAATTTGTATGTTTCTTCTTTGGACTTGATACTATCCCTAATTTCCCTTGTCAGCCACGGTTCACTACCTTCCCTGGTTTATTCTTTTGCCAAACTGGGATGAACAATTGTTGTAGTTCATCCATGCGATCTTTAAATGCTTGCCATTGCATATCCACCGTCAATCCTTTAAGTGTCATTTGCCAGTCTATCTTAGCTAATTCACGTCTCATACCTTCAAAGTTACCCTTCTTTAAGTTCAGAACCTTTGTTTCTGAATTAACTATGTCACCCTCCATCTTAATGAAGAATTCCACCATATTATGGTCACTCTTACCCAAGGGGCCTCTCACGACAAGATTGCTAATTAACCCTTCCTCATTGCTCAATACCCAGTTTAGAATAGCCTGCTCTCTAGTTGGTTCCTCAACATGTTGGTTCACAAAACCATCCCGCATACATTCCAAGAAATCCTCTTCCTCAGCACCCTTACCAATTTGGTTCACCCAATCAAGATTGAAGTCACCCATTATAACTGCTGTTCCTTTATTGCATGCATTTCTAATTTCCTGTTTAATGCTATCCCCAACCTCACTACTACTGTTAGGTGGCCTGTACACAACTCCCACCAGCGTTTTCTGCCCCTTAGTGTTATGCAGCTCTACCCATATCGATTCCACATCCTCCCGGCTAACGTCCTTCCTTTCTATTGCGTTAGTCTCCTCTCTAACCAGCAATGCTACCCCACCTCCTTTTCTTTCATGTCTATCCCTCCCGAATATTGAATATCCCTGAATGTTGAGCTCCCATCCTTGGTCACCCTGGAGCCATGTCTCTGTGATCCCAACTATATCATATTCATTAATAACAATCTGCACTTTTAATTCATCCACCTTGTTACAAATGCTCCCTGCATTGACACACAAAGCCTTCAGGCTCACTTTTACAACACTCTTAGCCCTTATACAATTATGTTGAAAAGTGGCCCTTTTTGATTTTTGCCCTGGATTTGCCTGCCTGCCACTTTTACTTTTAGTTTACTTAAAGGAAACCATTCCATTGTGTGCAGTGCACTGAATCAGACTACGCGACCTTCAAACGTTATCCAGTCCTGTGCGTTTTCAGATATCACAGTGTACACTAATTGTTTGCAGGAGAAGCAGGGATCAGTTCAGTCAGAGGGCAGGCAGCAAGACTTAACCTGCGCGCACTCATCAACTCCAGCTGGCCAAGCGCAACACGCCCACCTGTGTGCGAGAGAGTCGGGCATGACATGAAGAAATAGAACTGTAAATCAATTCAGCTGTACCCATCCAGGTATCATATCACAACTCTGGCATGGCAAAATACCTTTGTGGCGAGGGAAAGCCTGAGGAGTCACCAGTCAGGAGGCAAAGTGATTGGGGGGAGGGGTGTAGAAACCTCAGAGAGGGACATAGTGCAATGCAAGGATCTATCTAATGGTGCATTAGACCACATTAAAAGGAAGATTTAACTGGTTGTCCCATTGCAGAAAGGAAGTGGTGGGTTTGGAGAAGGCACAGAAGATTACCAGGATGAGAGAGTATTAACAACAATCAGAGTTGGGTTATTTTCTCTAGAGTGTCAAGGTCTGAGGGGAGACATGATAGATGTTTATAAAATTATGAGAGGCGCAGACAGGATAGAAATCGGGATCGTTTTCTCAGGGTAAAAATGTTGAATACTAGAGGGCATAGCTTTGAGGTGAGAGGTCTTAAATTCAGAGGATGTACATGGCAAGACTTTTACTTCCCCCATACACATGTACAGTGGTACGGACTGACAGGGGTGCGGGCCGACAGGGGGTGCGGGCTGACAGGGGTAGTGGTGGAAGCAGAAGTAATGGTGCTCAAGAGGCTTTTAGATAGAACATGAATATCCAGGGTATGGGGGCATGGTACACATGCAGGCAGAAGGGATTCAGTTTAACTTGGTACCAAACTCAGTATAGATGCCATTGGCAATAGGGCACATTCCTGAGCTCCTACATTCTACAAGCAATTAACCAGAATGGTGTAGGATCCTGGTTGGGGGCTTTGCATGCGGTTTTGCTCTTACCTGAGGAGAATGGTCTGGCTACAGAAGGAGTGTGGTGAGGGTTTACTGAACTGATTCCCATTAATAGCAAGAGAGGAATCAAGTTAAGTAGGTCTGTACTCATTGGAGTACAGAAAAATGGGACTAGATACACCTGACATGGGAAGGTGTTCCAAACTGCAGGACAGCCTAGAACCAGGGATCACAGCTTTAAGGGAACTGAGTGGATCATTTAGGACAGAGACTAGGAGAAATTTCTTCACCCAGAGCATGGTAAACCTGTGGAATTTTCCACCACAGAAAGCAGTGAAGACCAAGACATACAAAATTTTCAAAGATTAGTTAGACACAATTGTTAATGCTAAAGGTGTCAAGAATCATGGAGAGAAGACGAGAACAAGGTACTGAAGAAACCAACCTGCCATGAGTGGGTTGAACAGAAGAGTAGGCTGAAAGGCTGAATGGCCTATTCCTGCCCTATTTTATAGATCCCCTGTTTCTGACAGGGCAGGTGCTATGGTGTGGCAGAGCAAGACACTGGTGGAAGCTATGTTCGTCATTTCTTTTTTTTAAAAAAGGGAGTGTCCTGATATCTTTAACATCCAACACACATCGACAGTAAAACTGAATACACTCTTGAGAGACTGGTTTAAACACCAACATACTCCAGGGAGGACCCTATTAATACCAACACTCTGCTGAGGGCTCCCATAAGCACTGACATTCTCCTTGGGAGACCATGCAAATATGGACGCATTCCCAGGGAGACACTGTATGCAAAATGGAAAGATGACACAAATAGATTGATTGCACTTTATAACTATTACATGGAATCTCACAATACTGCCCCAACTCCACTCAGTATGGCAATAGTTTTTGATTTCTCTTCTGAGAGGCTGAATTTTACCTGCTGCTTGACATTCCTTGTTGTAGCAGCTCTCCTTCTGAGGTGCTGTTTCTAGGCTGTCCATTCACTCGGTCTCCGGTAGCCCTGGCTTCAGGCCTCAGCTCCCTCAGCAGTGTAAGTTGCCTCTTTCCCTGAGCCCTCACTCACTGGGTCCAGGTCAAGCTGCCCAGTAAGACAGTGGGCAGGTGAAGCAGGTCCACAGGCTCCTGAGGGAAGGGCAGCTCTAGTGTGGGTTGTAAGAGGCTAGCTCGCATTCCTTGGAGATGACGATCCATTCCAGATGTTTGAACACACAAATCCAACCTCACTCCAAACAAGATAGAATAAACCTATTGCAGGTCTACGGAAGTGTAACCTCCTCCTTCCCCCCAAGTAGTCAGTCCACACTCAACACCACAAATCTCACCATACGAGGGATCATGCTGTGTACAAACTCAGCACTTCTTAGGGTACAGCTAGTAGAGCCACTGCTCCAGAAACCCAGGTTCAATCCTGGCCTCCATTGGTGCCTCCATCTCTTCTCTCCCGCACCCCCCCCCCCGGTGTGTAGCTCTCGCCCGTCCCCGTGCGTGCGCGTCTCCCATCTCCGTGCGTGTGTCTCTGTGGAGATTGGACATTCTCCCAGTGTGGCCTTCCCCCAGGTGCATGGTTTCCTCTCCCATTTTCCAAATGCATGCAGGTTGGTAGAGTAATTTGGCCTGAGTGTGTAGGTGAGTGCTAGCGTGTAGTGAAGTTATAATAGGATTAGGGTAAATAGGTGTTTGATGGTCAGCAGAGACTCAGGGCAACCAAGGGCCTGTTTCCATGTTGTATGATCTACAAATTACAACATTTCTGAAGCAGTTCCCTGTCTGTAAGGTGCTGTGGGAATATCCAAATGATGTACGGAAAAGTAACAATTCCTTTCTTCCCATCTCTGTCCCTGCTTACCCTCTCGCTCTTCAGGCTTCCAGCTCTTCTTGGCAACTTCCGCCAAGGCTCCAATCCCCAGTCCAACAGCCAAACCTGTTCACAGAGAAGTGAGAATGAGCAGCCAGCAAGATAGCCCAACTCCATCACCCCACCCTGCCCTGGATATGACATTACAGGGAACATCCACCAGCAGACCTCTGAACCACAACCCACCTTCCCGCCCCCGAGTCTCATCATGGTATTGCAGGGACAGCCAGCACCATCAGGACCAAAACAAAATCCTGATCCACTGAGTTGCTTCAGACAGCATCAGGAGGAAAATAGTCGATTACTCAGGTCAAGATCTTCCATATGATCTAAATGAGTCGAGGGATGCCAGAATGAAGAGGAGCGGGGAAGTGGTGTGGAAAATGATAAGAGAACTGGAAGTGATGGGTGGAGGCAACAAAAAGCAGAGGTTCTGAAACTGGATAGGAGAGCAATTAGAGCATGGAGTCAAATAAGGGAGGTGGGACAGCAGATGGCAACAGTAAGGAGGGACCCAGTGGGAGGAGTGTGTGGGTGATGGACGGATGGAATAGGTGGAAAAGAGGTAAGAACAGGGTGATCAAGGGCTGGGAGACGGGGATGGTTGTGTGGAGGAGGAACCGGTTAGATCAGAAGGAGAGAGAGAGCGAGAGAGAGAGACAGACAGACAGAAAGAAGACAGGGGGGTGAGGAACCCATCAGGACCAGTCTCAGCGTATAACATCTTACTTATGAAGCTAATAGGTTTTAGTGAGTCATATGAATGAGTGGATCTCTGACAGTTCTGCGCTCCCTCTGTGCTCTACCACAGGGTCATCCTTGAATCAAACAAGCCAGAAAAGCAAATTTGGAACAAGTCATCTCCCCATCAGTTATGAGGTGTACTCCTATAATCTGGACACATTCTTGTAGGCAAGTATGTTGGAAGCTTGTGGGGGGGGGGGGGGGAGTGTAGCACCGACAGAACAACAAAGATAAAGTTGTTCTATAAGAGTCACACGTTTTAGAAGAGCGGAGATGGAACTGGCCATCAGTGACTACAGAAAAACAATCGATGGCAAATTTGTTATTAACAGACCCTTCTTTATGATCTACACATTTTTTCACCATTTCATTTCAAGTTGGGAAATTTGGTTGTCCCCACCTCCCCCCATCTCACCACCAGCACCCCCTCCGTATCCGAGACAAGCGGAATAAAGCATTCAGAGACTGTTCTGAGATAAACTCAACAAGTGCATCTGGAGATTCCAAAGCTTGGATTAAGATGGAAATCCAGCAGACCAAGATAACCTAACAAGTAGAGAAACAGAGGAACGTCGGACCTCACAGCAGCCTGAAACCTGATTCTCCCCTTTTACAGAAGATTATGCACCTTTCAGGCCCCCCTACTGGTTTACTCAGAGAGGCTACTCTATGAAAGATCCAAACTCACGCCATGGCCTCCTGACCACAACCAACCCCACCCCCATGTTTGTTACAGTGGTTCCCCAGCTGGCGTTAATTCCAATTTGCCATACAAAAATTAGCACTGCTTCTCCTGTGTTCATACTAAGCTGATTTTTCACAGCTTCTGTGTCATTTACTTTGTAAATAAACCTTTCCTTAAAAAGTACTGGAGAAAGGTGTTGAATGGGTCTCTCTGATCCATCCACAGATAGTGAAGTATCAGCATCTGCAAGCAGTATCATCAGTGAGAGATTCAGGAAAGGAACATTTGTACCACAGAAGTGCCAGGCAAAGACCATCCCCAACACAAGAGAGTAATAATATACCAAAGGTATAGAATGACATTCATCACTAAATCCCTCACAATCAACTGTCTGGTGAAGGTCGTTGCTGCTTCAACTGGCCAGCCATGAACACTGTGGCTACAAAAGTATTCTGCAGTGTGCAACTCTTCTCCAAAACCTTTCCACCAACAATGCTCAATCAGGAGCAGGATGGAATACTCTCCATTTCCCTGGATATGTGCAGGTCCAACAGCTTTCAACAATATCCTGAGCAAAGCGACTCTATGAACAACACCCCATCCACTGCTCTAATCATTCATTCATTCCCTCAAGTTCAAGTTTACTGTTGTCATGAGCATACTTACACAGGGTATAAATGCCAGGAAAATTGGCTTCATGAAGCAACACATTACATTACAGAATGAGGACAAATACAGTTAACTTAACATAAATTATACATGATTACACAAGTGCAAATTAAACCTAATGACACTCGTGGAAGATTGAGAGCGAGAGAGACCAGTCTGAAGTAGTGTTAAGGTTTCTAACAACATACATCAAAGTTGCTGGTGAACGCAGCAGGCCAGGCAGCATCTGTAGGAAGCGGTACCATCGACGTTTCAGGCCGAGACCCTTCGTCAGGACTAACTGAAGGAAGAGTGAGTAAGGGATTTGAAAGTTGGAGGGGGAGGGGGAGATCCAAAATGATAGGAGAAGACAGGAGGGGGAGGGATAGAGCCAAGAGCTGGACAGGTGATAGGCAAAAGGGGATACGAGAGGATCATGGGACAGGAGGTCCGGGAAGAAAGACAAGGGCGGGGGGGGGGACCCAGAGGATGGGCAAGAGGTATATTCAGAGGGACAGAGGGAGAAAAAGGAGAGTGAGAGAAAGAATGTGTGTATAAAAATAAGTAACAGATGGGGTACGAGGGGGAGGTGGGGCCTTAGCAGAAGTTAGAGAAGTCGATGTTCATGCCATCAGGTTGGAGGCTACCCAGACGGACTATAAGGTGTTGTTCCTCCAACCTGAGTGTGGCTTCATCTTTACAGTAGAGGAGGCCGTGGATAGACATGTCAGAATGGGAATGGGATGTGGAATTAAAATGTGTGGCCACTGGGAGATCCTGCTTTCTCTGGCGGACAGAGCGTAGATGTTCAGCAAAGCGGTCTCCCAGTCTGCGTCGGGTCTCACCAATATATAAAAGGCCACATCGGGAGCACCGGACACAGTATATCACCCCAGTCGACTCACAGGTGAAGTGATGCCTCACCTGGAAGGATTGTTTGAGGCTCTGAATGGTGGTAAGGGAGGAAGTGTAAGGGCATGTGTAGCACTTGTTCCGCTTACATGGATAAGTGCCAGGAGGGAGATCAGTGGGGAGGGATGGGGGGGACGAATGGACAAGGGAGTTGTGTAAGGAGCGATCCCTGCGTAATGCAGAGAGAGGGGGGGAGGGAAAGATGTGCTTAGTGGTGGGATCCCGTTGGAGGTGGCGGAAGTTACGGAGAATAATATGTTGGACCCGGAGGCTGGTGGGGTGTTAGGTGAGGACCAGGGGAACCCTATTCCTAGTGGGGTGGCGGGAGGATGGAGTGAGAGCAGATGTACGTGAAATGGGGGAGATACGTTTAAGAGCAGAGTTGATAGTGGAGGAAGGGAAGCCCCTTTCTTTAAAAAAGGAAGACATCTCCCTCGTCCTAGAATGAAAAGCCTCATCCTGAGAGCAGATGCGGCGGAGACGGAGGAATTGCGAGAAGGGGATGGCGTTTTTGCAAGAGACAGGGTGAGAAGAGGAATAGTCCAGATAGCTGTGAGAGTCAGTAGGCTTATAGTAGACATCAGTGGATAAGCTGCCTCCAGAGACAGAGACAGAAATATCTAGAAAGGGGAGGGAGGTGTCGGAAGTGGACCAGGTAAACTTGAGGGCAGGGTGAAAGTCGGAGGCAAAGTTAATAAAGTCAACGAGTTCTGCATGCGTGCAGGAAGCAGCGCCAATGCAGTCGTCAATGTAGCGAAGGAAAAGTGGGGGACAGATACCAGAATAGGCACGGAACATAGATAGACCCGATGCAGACTGGGAGACCGCTTTGCTGAACATCTACGCTCTGTCCACCAGAGAAAGCAGGATCTCCCAGTGGCCACACATTTTAATTCCACATCCCATTCCCATTCTGACATGTCTATCCACGGCCTCCTCTACTGTAAAGATGAAGCCACACTCAGGTTGGAGGAACAACACCTTATATTCCGTCTGGGTAGCCTCCAACCTGATGGCATGAACATCGACTTCTCTAACTTCCGCTAAGGCCCCACCTCCCCCTCGTACCCCATCTGTTACTCATTTTTATGCACACATTCTTTCTCTCACTCTCCTTTTTCTCCCTCTGAATATACCTCTTGCCCATCCTCTGGGTTCCCCCCCCCGCCCTTGTCTTTCTTCCCGGACCTCCTGTCCCATGATCCTCTCGTATCCCCTTTTGCCTATCACCTGTCCAGCTCTTGGCTCTATCCCTACCCCTCCTGTCTTCTCCTATCATTCTGGATCTCCCCCTCCCCCTCCCACTTTCAAATCCCTTACTCACTCTTCCTTCAGTTAGTCCTGACGAAGGGTCTCGGCCTGAAACGTCGACTGCACCTCTTCCTATAGATGCTGCTTGGCCTGCTGCGTTCACCAGCAACTTTGATGTGTGTTGCTTGAATTTCCAGCATCTGCAGAATTCCTGTTGTTTGCGTTTAAAGCCACTACTCCCTTACAATTTAGTAAGCAGCTACCATCCAGCATACATTGCCTGAAAAGGCAAGTGGGTGGCTTTCGAAGATAGTGAAGACAGTTGGACAGGGATGTAAACAGAAAAAGGTTTAGAGGGACATGGGCCAATACAAGCAAACAGTACTAGCTCTGTTAGTCATCTTGGTTGGCATGGAGGAATTGGAAAGGGCCTGCTGGCTTGTTTCTGTGCTGTATAGCTCCATGAATCTACTATTAAAGGGATTAAAAACTTGAAAAATTAGCAGGGTCACAGCAGTCAACAATTACATGAACAGCTCTTCCAAACATGCAAAGCCAGGTCAAAAGGCCATTTCAAGTTTCTAGCATCTGCAAGTTCTTTTAAAATTTCACTTACAGATGAAATATAATATTACCATTCGCGCAGAAACATAATTGAAAGGGCAGGACTAATAACTCAACATTCCAGGACAAGGAACTAAGTTTCATGCATGGCTGGAGATGTAAAAGGAGGAGACATTGCAATCTTGAGTTAAGAAATATTGTGGTGTTGAGGAAATACACCATCAGTGGGCACTTTATTAGGTACATGCTCATTAATGCAAATATCTAATCAACCAATCATGTGGCAGCAACTCAATGCATAACAGCATGCAGGCATGCAAGAGGTTCAGTTCTTGTTCAGGCCAAACATCAGAATGGGGAAGAAATGTGATCCAAGAGATCCTGACCATTGAATGGTTGTTGGTGCCAGACAAGGTGGTATGACTATTTCAGAAACTGCAAATCTCCTAGGATTTCCACACACAATAGTCTCTAGAGTTTAGAGAGAAGGGTGCAATAAACAAAAAAAAACATCTAATTAGCAGCAGTTCTGTGGGCAAAAACACTTCGTTAATGAGAGAGTCGGGAGAATAGCCAGACTGGTTCAAGCTGACAGGAGGGCGACAGTAACTCAAATACCACGCGATACAACAGCGGTGTGCAGAACAGCGTCTCTGAACACACAACACATCGAACCTTGAAGTAGATCGGCTACAGCACACTGGGTTCCATTCCTGTTACATATAAAGCGACTACTGAGTGTATGTCTTAGAAAGCTCTTTAAAATGTGGTTATATGCATGCACAGACCTAAAAAAATTAATAATATTTGCTCTACGTCTCATAACAGTGAACTGAATTGACTGTATTACTTACATCCTTCATATACACCAGTAAAAATCCATATGTTATGTCTCCGAATAAATGTGCAATTTATAGTAATTTATAATAAATAGTACGTACCACAGGACAGACAATATAACACAGAAATACAATTGTATCAGCATGAATTAATCAGTCTGATGGCCTGGTGGAAGAAGCTGTCCCTGAGCCTGCTGGTCCTGGCTTTTATGCTGCGGTACCGTTTCCCAGATGGTAGCAGTTGGAACAGTTTGTGGTTGGGGTGACTCGGGTCTCCAGTGATCCTTCAGGCCCTTTTTACATACCTATCTTTGTAAATGTCCTGAACAGTGAGAAGTTCACATCTACAGATGTGCTGGGCTGTCTGCACCACTCTCTGCAGAGTCCTGCGATTGAGGGAAGTACAGTTCCCATACCAGGCAGTGATGCAGCCAATCAGAGTGTGCCACTGTAGAAAGTTCTTAGGACTTGGGGGCCTATACCAAACTTCCTCAACCTTCTGAGGTAGAGGCGCTGTTGTGCCTTTTTCACCACACAGCCAGTACATACAGACCACATGAGATCCTCAGTGATGTTTACACCAAGGAACCTAAAGTTATTCACTCTCTCAACCCCAGATCCATTGATGTCAATAGGGGTTAGCCTGTCTCCACTCCTGCTGTACATCACAACCAGCTCCTTTGTTTTTGTGACATTGAGGGAGAGGTTGTTTTCTTGACACCACTGTGCCTGGGTGATGACTTCTTCTCTGTAAACTGCCTCATTATTATTTGAGATTAGGCCAGTGTAGTGTCGTCAGCAAAGTTAATTAGCAGATTGGAGCTGTGGGTGGCGACACAGTCATGGATATACAGAGAGTAAAGGAGGAGGCTTAAGACACAGACCTGGGGGGACTCCTGTGTTGAGGGTCAGAGGGACACAGGTGAGGGAGCTCACTCTCACCACCTGCCAGCGATCTGACAGGAAGTCCAGGATCCAGCTACACAAGGCAGGGTGAAGGCTGAGGTCTCTGAGCTTCTTGTCGAGCATGGAGGGAATTATGGTGTTGAATGCTGAACTGTAGTCCAAGAACAGCATTCTCACATGGAAGCAGATATGGAGACAAATAAGCTCATCAGTCAGGGCATTCAGTATAGGAGTTGGGACATGATGTTGCAGATGTACATGGAGGGTGGAGCTTAGAAGACGAAGGCTCAAAAGGTAGGAAATTGAGTGGGCACGCAGTCGGCAGGGACTGGGTGAGCCAAAGGGCCTATATCCGTGCTGTATTGCTTCACGATTCTAAATCACAGAGAGGTTCTGATTGTAGTAGTAAACAATTTCTAGTTGCCCAATATTAACTGAAATCACCTTAGTATTAAAAGATTAGAGGGATGGAATTTTTAAAGTGCATCTAGAAGAGCTCTTTGAGTCAGTACATAGATAGCCCTGCTAGAGAATGGACGGCATTAGACCCAAGGAATGTAGCTGGGAATGTGGCTAAAGTGTCAACATGAGACAATTTTGAAGATAGTTTAAAATATCTTTAGGACTGTTATGGAAAAGGGCAAGGATGGTCTGAAAACTAAAATCCTGAACTGGTATTAGGCCAATTTTAGTAACATATGGGAAACTGGTTTTCATTAACCAGGACACAATAATAGAGAGAAAAGAAGTAAAAGGGTTATGGTACAGCTCTGAGTATTACATGTAGTCCTGGTTTATAACCCTTAAGGACACAATTGCACTAGAGAGGATGCAGAAGACATTGGCCAAGATAGAGTGTTTCAGTTATGGAGGAGAAAATGGACAGACTGGGGTCATCTCATTGGAGTGGAAGTAGCTAAGGACGGACCTAACAGAGTTATACAAAATTATGAGGGGCACAGATAGGGTTGATAGAAAGAAACTGTTGCTCAGAGCAGGCATGTCAGAAAACTAGAAGGCATAGGTTTCGAGTAAGGTTAAACGTTGTAACCTTTAACAATTACAACACTAGGAGCCCAAGGAAGAACATTTTTCATCCAGAAGACGAACACACTGCCTGAGGATATGGTGGAAGCAAAGACTCTTTTATAACATTTAAGGACCTTGACAAGCACTTAAATTGCCAAGGCACTAGAGACAGAGAAAGTAATGGAAAATACATTACAATCAATGGGCAGAAGGTGGGTAGAAGAGCCTATTTCTCAACTGCTTTGACTCAATGACACTCCAAGTATAAAATATAAAAAGCAAAGGCCAGGCATTTCATTCTATTTTAATTCTGGATCAGATCCAAAATTTTACAAGTCCCTACCATTCTCTTGGCCCAACAATTAAATGAAAACTGACCACAGGGACTTCTTTGACTGACATTAAGCTAGATCAAAAACAAAGAACAATATGCCAGATAAAGAAAAACAGAAAGGAACAGACAGTATTTACCTCCAAAACTGGCCAGTCGACCAATCCTTGTGGATGGAACCTTCCGCTCCCGTGCCCGCTCACTCAGCTGGGAAAACAAAATGGACTGTGAGCAGAGAGTGGAGTGGGGGGGGGGGCCTCCCATTTCATTAGACCCTTGCTGTACTTCAGCAAGTGGAGATTAGTTTCTGCTATACTGTAGGTAACAAAAAAAAATCTATGTGTGCACAGCAAGCAAACAACCTGCTGAAGAAATTAGCGGGTTGAGCAGCATCTGTGGAGGATGCAGGATCAATGTTTGGGATAAATTCCTGCACCTGAAATCCCTTCACGTCTCACAGAAAAGTACAGCACAGAACAGGCCCTTCAGCCCATCCGGTCCATGCCAAACCATTGAGACAGCCTACCCCTATTGATCTGAACCGGGACCACAGCCCTCCACACCCCCACCACCCACTGTGCATAGCAAGACCCCACTACAGCAAAGTAATGATGCCACAGGTTTTGAATCTTGGTTGAGATACAATCAAAGAACACTGATGTTCTTACTTGGAGACAATGGAACTTGTGTTCACCCAACTCATCCAGAATGCTGCTTTTCTGATAGCCCTGCACGGGCAGCTTTGGCATGAATTTCACATACTCTTACAACACAGGCTGTTAGGTCCATCAAGTCTATGCATATGGAACAACAGTGCAGGCTATTATCTAAATGGTTCAAACGTCAGAAGCGCAGAGGGACTTAGGAGTCCTTGCGCAAGACTCCTAGAAGGTTAAATTACAGATTGAGTCTGCGGTAAAGGCGGCATTCATTTGAAGAGAAACAGAAGATAAAAACAAGAGATAACGCTGAGGCTTTATAAGACACTAGTCAGGCCGCATTTGGAGTATTGTCAACAGTTCTGGGCCCCATATCTCAGAAAAGACATGTTTCTATTGGAGTGGGTCCAGAGGAGGTTAACAAGGATGATTCCAGGAATGAAGGGGTTAACATATGAGGAGCGTTTGGAATTTAGAAGAATGCTGGGGGATCTCATTGAAACCTACTGAATTTTGAAAGGACTAGATAAGGTTAATTGAAAGGATGTTTCCTATAGTGTGGGTGTCCAGCACTAGAGGGCACAGCCTCAAAATTGAAGGGCAACCCTTTTTGGCCAGAGAGTAATGAATCTTTACCACCGAGAGCTGGGGATGCCAAGACCATGGATATATTTAAAGTGATATTGCATAGCTTCCTGATCGGTCAGGGCATCAAAGGTTATGGCAAGAAAGCAGAAGTAGGATCCGGGATCAGCCATGGTGGAATGGCAGAGCAAACTTGATGGGCTGAATGGCCTAATTCACTTCTATATCTTATGGTCTTATGCAGCTCTCAGAGAAAATCCTATTAACCCTATTCCCCCAGTAATTTCACCATCATCTACTCCCTCTCACCACTCTCCCAATTCTACTGCCACCCACCAACGCTAGGGTCAATTTACACTGGTCAATTAATCTAAAGCATCTTTTGGATGGAGGAGGAAACCAGAGCACTCTGGGAAAACCTACACAGACACGGGGAGAACGAGTAAACTCACACAGACATTACCTGCTGTCAAGATTGAATTGGAGTCATTCAAGATACACCACAAAGTGTATAGTTGGGCTTGGACAGCACAGTTCCCCATTGGGTCACAGCACCAACAGTAGAGACCCAAAGGATTTTGTGTTTAGAGAGAAGATCGGTGCCAAACCCAGTATGCTCCCATTTCCCAAGTTTCAGTACAATGGCATGGCTTAAAGACACAACCCTCCTAGATTACTACACGTGACTGGTATAAACAGACATCAGGAATGTAGCAAGTGCACAAAGACCGGGAAGAGAGATTCACACATACCAACTGATTATATCACAGTCTGGTATGGAGCCTCCAATGCACAGGATCACAATAGCCTGTCGAGGGTTGTAGACTCAACCAACTCCATCATGGGCACAGGCTACCCCTCCATCAAGGAAATCTTCAAGAGGCAGTGCCTCAAGAAGGCAGCATCTGTCACTAAGGACCCTAACCATCTAGGACATGCCCTCTTCTCATTACTACCACTGTGGAGCCTGCAGATATTTCTAGAGAAATTTCTTCTCTCAGAGGGCTGTGAATCCATACAATTCTCTACCTCAAAGACTGTGGAAGCTGGATCATTAAAAATTATTTGAAGTGGAAGTATATACATTTTGACAGGTTAAGGAACTGACGGCTATGGGGAACCAGCTATGGTGGGGCAGGCTTATGTGGCCATTCCTGCACCTGTTTTTTCATGTTCTTGTATAGCTCATTGGAGAGGCTTCCCAAAACTGTCAGTAGACAATGTCTAAATGTAAGATTCACAGTGTTTATTCAACGCTTTCCTGAATCTACTCCAGAATCCCACCCGTTGACATAAAGTTGCAATTTATCCTTAATGTAATCTTTTCTCTCTCAACAATTGGACCTTCGATCCTGGACTGCTTCAGTTCCAGATACAATACAGAATACGATTTCACATTACACACCACGACTTGCCAATGCCTACTTCTACCAATGACTCATTTGGATTACTTCCTTATGACAACATGGACTACTTGATCCACATTACAACATCAGCTCCCAAAAAAACATACCCTCCAGTCCGGTTTCCCATTTTAGGAATGAGACAGAAAATTTCTTATACCATGTACTCCTGCAACTTCACGTTCTCACACAGCCCTCAATACCTTCCAGATTCCACCACTCACCTGCACTAGGACCCATTAACCTACCAACCAGTCCTGATGAAGAGTGGTTGAAACTGCTATTTTCCTCCATAGACGCTGCCTGACCCGCAGCGTTCCTGTGTAGGCGCGGATGTGTGCACAAATGATTGCGGGCGTGTATGCGTGCGCATGTGTGTATTAACCTACTAACCCACAAGGTCACAGGAAAACAAAGAAAGTCCATCAGTCAGGATTGAAGTCTGTGAAGCTGTGAGGCAACAGCATCAACTGTAGTCCCAGTACGCTGGAGACATTGTCATCCCTCTACTATGTTACCTTGCTCCTGATCTCTGATAACTTTAAGGACCTCAAAGGTTGCTGTTTATTCTCCTACACTCCAAGGAATAAAAACCTAGCCTCACCCGCCTCTCCCTATAACTCAGGCCCTCTATTCTTGAGAACATCTTTAAATCTTCTACACTTCTTCCATTTAACCTCATCTTTGCTACAAGATGGTGACAGACTGATCCAGACGATGAGGGCATTCTTTTTATTGTACTTACTAAAGTTCAGCCTTTCCTGCTCCAAGAAATCAACCTTGTTCTCTCTCTAGCTTTCGCAGGAGCGCTGGCAGAATTCAGATTACAAGTTGGGACAGGACAACTTTCTCACCTGTGAGAACTTTCTCACAAGCTGTCAAAGCAAGTGTTTGAGGCAGGATCATTAACAACACTTCAAAGGCACTTGGACAGGCACATGGATAGGAAAGATTTAGTTGGATATGGACTAAATGCAGGCAAATGGAACTAGCTGAGATTGGTATCCCGATCAGGATCCACCAGTTGGGCTAAAGGTTATGTTTTTTTGCCATATGATTGACTCCAGACCGTGCCCACACACACAAACCCAGGCAATATACCAACATGTGTGCAATATCACCTGCACTCATGCGCAAATCACAGTGGTATCCCCCACATACACTCAAACACTACCTCGTGCAGAGGCAAACCCTAGCAACACCCATAGATACATCTGCATGCACTGTGGCACAGCTGCTCGAAATGCTGTCACAGTGTTAGACTCCTGGTACTGTGTGCTCTCTGCATGTTCTCCACGACTAGGTGTGTTTCTTCCATGTGTTCCTGTATCCATCCACACTCCACAGACATGCAAGTTGCAACATTAATTGGTTGCTATAAATTGATCTTAATGTTCAAATGGATGATGGTATGGGGATGGGTGGGCGGGTGAAGAGTAAGGGAGGGGGATGGTTGAGGAAGCTCTTCTAAAAATATGGGGAAAATGAAAAAAATGATCAACATAAACGAGTCTGAGCAGTGAGCCAAAAGGCACGTACATCTGTGTCACACACACACCTACATCAATAGCATTCCGCATGGCATCTCCCATCCCTGTGAACCCATTACACTACCTTACTTACTTTTCCGCACTACTTAATTAACTTTTTATGTACATTTCTGTTTGTAATTTATAGTATTTTTATTATGTATAACAACGTGCTCCTGCCATAAAACAACAAATTTCATGACAAATGCCAGTGTTATCAAGCCTGATTCATCTCTAATAAAGGCCAGCAAGAGAGGCACACTGTAGCAGCTGCTGCAACAGTCAGACTGCGCAGTCACTGCAAAACCCAAGTCTAGAATTACACCCTCCCTGTCATCCCAAAGGTAGCCATGGAACGCAAACATCAAGTTTCTTTAAATAGTAATCCAGCTCTAGTGTGGCAAAGGCTGTGGTGGGTTGGGGAAGGGGTAAGAGTGAGGAGATGGAAGAAGAGTAACCTACCATTTGTCTGTAGGGCTTGTCTGCTGGGCTTACTTTAGCCTCTCGAGCCTTGTCAATGTCCTCTGCAGTCAGGCCGCTAACGGAGCGGTGGTCTTGGTGGAAGAACCGTATTTGGGCCGCGGATGAGAAAGGACGGCTCGGCTGCCCAAAGTGCTGACCTTCCTTCCCAGGGGAGGAGAGGTCAAAGACCGCAGGGTTACCCATCGCCTGGCATTGCTGGTTATCCGTGGCCAAGTCTGGTGCCTTTGAGTCCGAGGCCTTGCTGGAAAGGTCAAACTTAGAAGAGAAATCCTCTTCGGTTTCTGCGAAGTTTTTCCACTGTGACCCAGTGTCCTGGAAAAGAGACCATACCAACAAGTTAGTGGCCAACTTCAAGCAGGAATTTAGTGCCAGCCAGTGCCCATGGAGAAAACATACCTGATACAACACAGTCACACTTTTACCCCAGCAGTCAATAATAACTGGGAGATTATCCACAACGGAATATTCCCCACTTACTTGGATGAGTACAGCTCCAACACTATCTACAAAAAAGCAGCCAAATGATTGGCTCCTTATCAACCATTCCAAGCATTCTCCATCTCTGGCGCACAAAAATGTCTACCAACTACAAAATGCATTGCGGTCGCTTGCCCAAATTCATGATCTCCACTGCTGCAAGGGCAAAGGAGGATGTGAACAGGACCACCACCACCTGCAGGTTCCCCTCCCTCCCCCATGCCATCCCAACTTGGAAATGGAGAGCTGATCCTGCATTGTCAGTGGTCTAAATCCCTGGAGCTCCCTCCCCAACAGCATTGAGGAAGCATTCACCAGAAGGACCACAACAGTTCAATAAGAGCTCACCTCCAACTTCTCAAGGGGCAGAGAGGGATGGGAAATAAATGCTGGCCTTGGTAATGATTCCTCGCTACAGTAAATCGACGATCGGTTTTATTAGTACCTGCTTCTTGCCCACCGCTGTGTTGATGACGTCCTCAGCAGATGCCTGCCAGTCTCTGGCCACAGCCATTGCTTCACTGCCCAACACCTTGGCACGCAGCTGTGTGGCCTGTGTCTCCACAATGGCTTGGCTCAGTTTCGCTAGGCCCCTTGCCAACATGACAACATCACCTGCCATCTTCAGCCTTCTCTCCACCCCTCAACTGCGGAAACACAAGACGCAAACCAAACAGTTAAAGCAGAGGCCACCTCACCAAACCAGGGAAGGCACACTAATATAAAAACTCATTCACCCCAGACATACCAAAACCTTCATCCACAAGCAATAAAGGGATAGCAGGCACAGCAACTTACCCACCACCCTTTGCTGCTGGCCCATTCCCTTATGCTAAACACTCATTCTCATTTACTCAGAAGTTCAATGTTCTGAACCCAGTGGGACAGAGACCAATCTGACCTTCCTCTTCCTAACCCAGTGTTTCACATTCAACTTCTCCATCCCATCAGCCACTGCTCATATGCAGGCTTAATCTGGAATGTGTGGCCAAGCTCAATGTGCTTAGGGGCCTCTGGGTTGACTGGGCTGTGGTGGGGGGGGGAGGGGGAGAAAAGAGAAGAATTATGGCAGTTGGAAAGGAGGTGCAAAATGTCTAAATCATTGGGACTGGGCTATGTACAAACTCCTTTCTCCTTCCCCATGCCAATCGCTCAATAGCTCACCCTCTCCATTTCCCCTTCCCCATCTTCACATTCCTCACTCAAATTGTCCTTTAGCAACCTTGCACCCCATCCCCAGACTGAGGCAGGGACTCCATAACTTCTACAAAGCATCTTACCACAACCCGGCCCAGAATTGCCCTTTGAAGCCCTTACTAATCAGGAACTGTTTTAAATATATCTAACAACTTGGCTATCTTTGACAACGAATTCCACAGATTCAACAGCACCCCCCCCCGCCCAAAGAAAATTCCTCCTCATCTCTGCTCTAAAGCGACATCCTTCTAATCTGAGGCTGTGCCCAAATAACCAGATTCTGTAACACCTGTAGCCCTGCAGAGGTAGGCAGATCTTCTGCAGACAATAGAATTGTCCCCTAGGCCCAGCTGTTGGCTTTTCCTGAAGATCAGAGGAGACAACAGCCCACCCAAGCCATCAGATCTGAGCTTGGCAATTGGCCTAAAGCACCCAACACATTTGTGGTCACAAGCAGCACCCTTGCCTCTGTCAGAGGTCAGGTTCAGCTCTAACCAGTGGCTGAGCACAAAATCCAGCTAACACTTCACAGCAGTACCAAGAGAGTACAGCTACATTGGGAGAGGCTGAATGAGTTCTTCCATCCACATCTTCAGAACTCAACCTTCCAGATGAGTTGTTGAACCAAGGCTCTGTCAGTCCGTTCAAATTGCAAGGGATAAATTGTAAACTAGTGAATTAGTTTATTAATATCATCCAAATCCCTGTACAGTGAAAAAAATGATTTTGCATATCATCCATACAGATCATTTAATCACATTAGTACATCAAAAAATATAGAATAAATTTGTTCCATTACAGATAAAATACAGTACATGCAATATAGAATAAATTTTTCCATTACAGCTAAAGTACAGTGCAGGCAATAATGTCACAGTGAGGTAAAAAGAGTCCATCATAGAATATTAGGGGACCATTCGATTCTCATAACAATGGGATTTGTGTCCTTGAACCCGGTGGTACATTAATTCAGGCTTTTGCATCTTCTGCCCAATATCTGAGATTGTGGTGGTAGGGGGGAGCTTTGAGACTTTTCTCCTGTGTTGAGGACCAGTATCTCTCCCTCATTTAACAACACTAAAAATACATTATTCAGAGTGACAGAGTGGAGCAGTTCATCCAGCTGCCACCTCCCAGCTCTGGTGACCCGTTCAATCCCGATGTCCAGTGCTGCTCTCCCAGTGACTTCTGGGAGCTCCAGTATCCCAAAGACACATAGGTCTTGAGATTACTGGCAACTGTAAATTGCTGTTAGTGTGTAGGTGAATTGTAGAATCCGGACAGAGTTGAAGGGAACATGGGAAGAATAAAATGAGATTACAGATTCCACCCTTCCCCCCAGATTAGAACATCCGACCCACTGCATGCAAACCTCGTAGATATGAACATTTGGGAGACTGGCAGGATGGAGTTGCAGGATGCTGCAGACCACAGACACCCACTCCCATCTGGGAACTCCGATCACGGTCACATTTCTGACTTGCAAACCATTTGGGTTATGAACTGATCTCAAGAACAGACCCCTGCCATTACCTGGTGAGGACCTGTAATATAGGAATAGTGTTTGATGGTCAGCATGCACTTGAGGAGCTGAAGGGCCTGTTTCCTTACAGTACACAATAACATTGTTCCTTTTTGGTGCTTACTGTGCATAAATTGGTTGCCACTAATTTTGTATCATCAGAGAAATCAAAGAATTAATTCAACAGGCTGCTGATGAGCCTTAGAACAGCAATCACATTAATCCTATAGCACCCATCCTATTCCCACAGTCCTATAAATAATTTACGCTCAAGTATCTCCCCAAATCCCTTTCCAAAACCCTGACTAATCCAGTTTTTAACCACTCCTATGGATGAAAGCTTCAGATTACATCTGTCCCTCAAACAAGTATTTCCTCTTATCCTCTTCAAGAATGTTCGATCTTCAAAAGGTTAGTGTTAGTTGTAAAATTTACAAGGCACTCATGGACATCCTGAAATTAAGGAAAGCACATTCCTCCCCACTGCTCAGCTAGGATGTGTGTCTGGGTGGCCTGAAGATCTACAATCATAACACAATATATAACACCCTTAGAAATATGGGTCCTCATGAATCACTTCCTTACTTCAAGAAAACTGTTGAGAGAAAACCTTTGATTGAGCAACTCACTGTGAAGCAATATCAAGACTCCTTAAAGGGGAAATACACGCTTCTTCAGAACATTCCACAGTGCAAGAGAGCTGGAGCTCCAGGCAGTAAAGAGAAACACTTGTATTTATAGAACAACGCCTGTTGTGACCTATTTGTTTGCCTCACAGCCAATAAAGCCATGGCCTCTATTGGAATGCAAAAAGGCTAGGGTGGGGGTGGTGTCAGTAGCAGTAGGGGACAAATTAAGACAGGGTAGAAAACGACGAGGGAAGACAATGGACAGCAATAGGGCAGAGGGAGGAGTTACAGAATGACTGGGAGATTGGGTGGGGTAGGGTGTTAGTACAACAGTAAAATTAAACTTGTACCAAACAGGTGTTTGTTTCCTGAGCGGTAGTCTTGAACCATAGGGTCTCAACCTGAAAACAGGACAGCTGAAAGTCATAGACAGATCTGAGGATGATAGATTGGAGCTGAGGTGATAGATAGAGAGAGGGGCAGTTGGGGGAGGGGGACAAAGGGGAAGAAGGGTAAAAGACACAGGGAACACTTATAAACAGTGGTTCTGCTCATGGAATACAGAGAGGCTTCAAGAAAGAGCAGATTAAAAGGAATAGATGTTAAGGAATGAAGAAGAAAGTTCAAAGCAAGAAAGATCAGGTTCAGTGCATCAGCTAACAAAACAGAGCTTGCCATGCAGTAAGTAATCCCCATGGATACTGTCTCTGCTGCTGTCTGTCACTGACTGGATCAAAGCCACTTTTCCTGCCTCCCGCTCTGCCCAACATCTAGCATTCCCAGGGGTCACTTGGCTCCCAATCCACTCAGCCATTCCCAATTCACTCTCCCAACTTTCCCTTTTAGTTACCCTACTCAATGTAGAGAGCCATCTGGGAAACGTCCCCAAGGGGTTCACAACACTTCTAAATGCTGCAACTGTAGCCTGGAAACTCGTCTGTACACAGAAAGATCCCACTGCCTCACAGCTGAATGACCAACCAATCCCAGCATAGTCTGATCAATGGTTGAGGGATAGATGCACAACACAAGGAAACAGGGGCAGACCACTCAGGTCCTCAAGCCTGAGCTGCCATTCAATATGATCTTCACTCAGCTCCCCTTCTACAGCAGTTTCCAGGTTTGATCCTGGCCTCTGATACCATCCACCCAACCACACAGGAGGATCAGAGTACCCAACGTATACTGGTTAGCAAGTTCATTGGCAACTGTAAGTTAATATTGGTGGCTGACAAGAGAATTGGGGGACAGTGAAACAAGCAGGGGATTGAATTAATGGGACAACTAGAGTTGACTTAGATATGGTGGAGATTACCAGTTCAATCTACCAATCAATGTCTCACTGCACATCCCTTCTATAGCCAGGCCACCAAAGCAAACAGCCAGACAGGCTTGGTGTAACATCTGCAAACTGAAGCTTGAGCCGGGCCCTGTTCTGCACAAACTGCTCCAAGCTGTAGAGTCCATCTAAACTGTTCACTCAGGTATCTGGGGTGGGGCTTGAACCTGCATTCCTGATGGGCTAAGGGGAGCATTGCTCACAGTTAACACAAACAACTCAACATGATTACCCTCTCGGGTCCCCTCTGCCACACCCTTGTCGCCAAGTACAAATCCCATAGTTACCTCCTATGCCAAACATCTCCCCAGCAGCCTGGCCAACGAGAAAGCCCAGAGCTAATATATCTGAAGCTGATCATGTGTGAAGATTACAATGCTACCTTCATGACCTTGCCGTGTGTACTTCCTACAATAGTGTCCAAATTTCCATCAATGGACAGCTTCAGGAGGTAAAAGTATTCTTTGTTCTGACTCCTGCTCCCACTGTTCCAAAGATCAGTTATCTGTCATGGAATCACACACAGTAACGATTGAAAGGATAAAGTGAAATCATTTTACTCCTTGTGTTGCTTCGCTCCCCACCGATCACAAGCCCCATCAGCCAGTTTGGTCAGTGGCAACAAAGTCAATCCTGATGATGAACACTGAAGTCCCTCATGTGGAGCTCATTCCTCCAAAGGGACGAAAGAATATCAGTCAGCCCATCTTTCTTCTTTCATGAGGAGTGAATTTCTGGAATTCTCTGCCCCAGAGAATACGGGAGACCAACAATTAGATATATTTAAGGTGGAAATAAATATTAAAGATTGAGAATGGAGGGTTATGGAGAACTGGCACAGTTGACAACTTGAGGCCAGCACAGAACTGCTAGGGTCACGTAGGGCTGTCTTTCTCTGCTTAAATCCTGCACCTTTTCCCAACCTCTGGCCAACCTTCCTCTCTGCCTCATTCTCCATTCCTTGACTGCACATATGATTTAAACTTGGAACATTCTGTAACCTTACAATGCTCAAAACAAGTGTTGTTCACGGAGTGTTCCCATTATTTACACTTGAGCACCAATCCCCTAACACAAATGTTAACAGTGGATCATACTGCTCCAGTCCAGTAATTACTCTGCCTGTGCCACATTCTCAAAACAACATGTTATTACTGGAGGTTGCCAGCACTGGCTGGGAGTGGAGCAGAAGTTTACACAAGAAACAGGGACCCTATGAAATTAACTTTGAAACTCAAAGTTTAAGGTTCAAAACAGTGCAATAAAGTCAGCCAGATTACCATTGGGATCAAAGGGCACCCAGAGAAAGCAAGTTTGGACTCCCTTCTCCGGAACAGAGAGAGAGAGAGAGAGAGAGAGAGAGAGAGAGAGAGAGAGAGATCTCTAAACTCACGGCAGTGTTTGCTAGAATGTGGAGATACATTTCCTCTCACAGCATAAACCAGTAAAAGCAAATCATTAGTATAACACCTCTGCTCCATCCACCAAAAGTGGAACTTCCTGGCGGCCAAATATTTTAATTCCCATTCCAAGCTCCATCCGCCAAAAGTGGAACTTCCTGGTGGCCAAATATTTTAATTCCCATTCCAACATGTCATTCCACAGCCTCCCCTTATGCCACAATAAGGCCATCCTCAAGGTGGAGGAGCTTCCAGTCTGATGACATGAATATCAATTTCTCCTTCTGGTAAAAAGAAAATTTCCTCCCCCTCGCATTCCTCCTCTTCTATTCCCCATTCTGGCCCCTTAGCTCTTCTCAACTGCCTCATCACCCAGCTCTGGTGCTCCTCTTCCTTCCCTTTCTTCTATCTCCTCTATCAGGTTCCCTCTTCTCTAGCCTCTTATCTTTCCTAATCACCTGGCTTCACCTATCATCTTCCAGCTATCTTGCCCCCTCCCCCCACCTTCTTATTCTGGCATCTTCCCCCTTCTTTCTCAGTCCTGCAGAAGGGTCTCAGCCTGAAACGTCAACTGTGTATTCATTTCCACAGATGCTGCCTGACCTGCTGAGTTCCTCCAGCATTTTGTGTGCTGCTGTAAATATTAAATAGTTGCTAATAACTATTCTGTGAAATTCATGGGAAACCTCTTTACCCAAAAGACTGGTGAGACTGTGGAACTCAAGTCCACAGGATGTGTTTGACATGAACAGAACTTATTTAAGAAGCAAAACAGATTTTGGAGGGAGATGGTGAGTAGGAAGCACATTACACAGAGTATAAAAACTAACAAGGAACCGATGCCCTGATTCTGTATTACCTGAGAAATGAAGCAAAGTTTCAGAACCTGGTTTACTCTTCTTTGATATGAAACTTGTTTTGTGGCAGTACTACAATGCAAGACATAAAATTACTATAGTGGCAAAAAAGAAACAAGGAGGTGGTGTGCATGGACTGTTCAGAAGTCTGATGGCAGAGGGGAAAAAGCTGCCTCTGAATTGTTGAGTGTAGGTCTTCAGGCTTCTGTACTTCCTCCCTGATGGTCGTAACAAGAGGGCTTGTTCCATATGGTGATGGATGTTGCCTACTTAATCCTGGCTTCTTTTGATCCTGTGTATTGGAACCTCCATACCAGACCGTGATGCCACCAGACAGAATGCTCTCTATAGGAATTTGCAAAAGTCCTTGTTGGCATACTAAATCTCCTCAAACTCCTAACAAAGGTGAGCCACTAGCACTCTTTCTTTATGACTGCATCAATGTTTGGCCCCAGGACGGGTCCAGAGATGTTGACAACTAGGAACTTAAAGCAATACTGGACACATTGACCATAGGAAAACAAATGCTGATGAGGCACGTTCACTTCTACAAGTTATCCTCTTACCCTTTTTACAAATGGGAGGCATTTGATGGTAAAGTGTGCCTTTTTAAAAAAAAAAATCAGCTTCTTTCTCATGCAGGGTTTCATCTCTGCTGAATACACTGAGAAAACGCGTGGATCTCACTGGGAAAAGGTGACCCTGTAATTTGCAGTAGAAAAGGTTTTGGCAAATGCCACGTGAAGTTGAAAGAGGTTCCGCCCCCAAGGCTGTTTACACCATTGGACAGAATATTATTACTGGCAGAATTGCATTTCAGCAAAAATAATAAAGGGCATAAATTGGCACCAAAACAAACTTGCAGTGAAGTCATCGGCCTTAGAAAAATCAGACACTGATTTTTCAACAGAAATTGGACAGTAAGATTGCGAGCCAGAAAAGAAGAAATACAGCCACATTCACAAGGTTAGTCTTAAAACACATGAAACTGGACATCAACCTGCCCCATGCACCACACCCCCTCCCCCGAGTGACTTTCAAACACTTCTAATCAATATATTAACTCATAATCTTCCAAACGTTCGGATATCCATTCGCAGATCGCAAACCCTCCAAATATTACAAATCTTCAAAGTTCCTAGATTCTCCATGAGCTTCAAGCCCCCCGAACAACTGTCTAGACATGGGTTCAGACTGTTTCTTCTAGATACAGCTCTGAGTGGTGTTACTCATTCTGTTCCCTGTAATCTTGATGTCACCCAGAATTCACAACGTCTGTTGATCACCGTTCTTTCACACAAAAGCACAATTCAGCGCAGATCACACACCACACGTATCCTCTGACCTACGTCAAATCCCAGTTCATCCGGGTCTCTAAATTAAAATCTTGTTTTCACATTCCACTATGGTTTGTTTTAACCTCCTTCAGTCCAATGACATAACTCTGACGCTTGGGAATATTGATTTCCCCTAATTCTAACATCTTGTACACCCACCAATTTCAATCAGTATTAAGTCTGCCTTCAGCTGGCTCGTCCATTCTCCTCTCCTTCACTTTCCTGATAAAAGGTTTTCAAGCTGAAACGTTAACCGCAGATGCCGTCTGACTAATTGAATTTCAAGCGTTTTATGTTTTTACAATCAAACGTTGCAAATCCTTTAAATCCTCTACCCCAAAATAATCACTAATTCACTTTTCATTATGTGACGACACTATTGTGAAACACGGTGATAAACGCTGCACAAATGCAACGTGCTGTTTATTTACCACCCACACCAGAACACTCTTAACATCCTGCAAAATGTGCCTGAATTTAAAAAATAAAAAGCAAATCAACTCTGGAATTAACAGATTTGCAGGTTTTAACAGATCTTTTAAGCAGAAGTTAAGTCAAGATCCGTACAACGACGGAGCGCACAATTACTTTTCAGACTAGTTTGTTCTCAAATAAACCAGGGTGTATTAAGTTCTTTCCTTGAGTCAAAGGGAATCTCCCGTTTGGAGATTCTGCCTAGACCACTCTGGCTGGACGTAGTGGAACTCAAAGCTGCTATAATACTCAGCCCCAATCAGTCTGACGTGCGCCATAGGACGAGAGGAAAAGTACCAAAACAAGCAACGAAAGGAAGACAAGACTCACTGACAACACTAACACTCGGTGTCCCCGCCGATTGAAAACTCCCTAAGCGACACCTTCCTCGCACCAAGTCGCGAAGGCCGCGACCAGCACGCATCACCCACAGCCTGCCCGTCTTCCCCGTCAGGCAGGCCCTCCAGCCACCAGTACCGGCCCGGCCCACCAACGCCGCTCATTGGCTCCTTCCGCAGCAAGCCGTGTCCCCATTGGACCTGGACGGGATACCCACGCCCCCTTCGCCAATTTATTGATTGACAGACCCGTCTGTCAAGGGAAGGGGCTGGAAAGCGGGAAACGGATTATGAAGACCGTGGAGGGGGCGGTCGCGTGGTTACATTTACAACGGTGATTGGAGCAGGGGTGGTGTCAATCAGGGAGCTGTTGTTGTTGTCCATTGCCAATCTATTGACAGCGTCAAGTGAAGCCCGTGTGCAAGACGCGTGCTCTCTCGATGTGACCAATCAGCAGCGGGAAACGTCAGGGCGGGGGCGGGTACCAGGATAGGAGCTACCAATCAGGAGCGGCGAGTGCTGGCATAGCTCCAGGGCGAGGGAGCAAGCGTCTGCTCTCCTCTCATATTAGCAGTTTGATCTCGTGAATCTTTCCTAAACTCTCTCAGTGGATCTGCACCTAAAAGTTAACTATCCACAATATTCCAGGTATAGAGTCTATATAAATAAGTTAACGTTAAACTTGGCGAGTTGCCGGTGGCACAAGGGCCTATTCCGCATTGTATCTCTGAAAACATAATTATGGTAAGGCATTTTTAAACAACGCATTCAAAGTTTCAAATAAAAGCTAACATTCTGTTTGCAACAAATCGTAGGTTAAGCTGCAGCTAAAGAACTGTGTGCACCTCCGGTTGCCACATGGTTGTTCTGGGTAGGGTGCAGAAAAAATTTGCCCGGATGTTGGATGAGAGGCTAAGTAAGGATGTAGTGGAGGTATACAAAGTTAGAAGGGGCATAGATAGAGGAGATGGTGAGAAACCTTCCTCATAATGAAGACATATCACAGCATAGTATGGTAACAGCCGTCATTCAAACCACCCTCCCCACCACTTATAAGTCTACACCTCCCTGTGCCTAGGGAAAGCAGCCAACATAATCACCAACCCCTCCCACCCTGGTCATTCTTCCTTTTCCCTCTTCCAATCGGGCATAAGATTTCTTTAAAAAAAAAGCTTGACACCACTAGGCACAAGGACTGCTTCTATCCTGCTATTCTCAGGATCTTGCAAGGACCTCTTGTGCTAAAAGTTGAATACCTGATCTCCCATAGTGTCTCCTACACTTTATTTGTCTGCCTGCACTGCACTTTGTCAGTAACTTCATTCTGTTTTCCTTTTACTATCTCAATGTACTTGTGTTTGGAATTTCCTGTTTTCACGGCAAGCACACAAAACCTTTCCACTCTGCTCTCACCAATAATAATTAAATAAGCTGAGGTCATAGGTTACAATAAAGGGGAAGAAATTCAGAGAGGAGCTGAGGAAGAGATTTTTACCCAGGTTGTGTTTGAAATCTAGAACACAGCAAAAGGGCAGTAGAGGCAGAGACTCTCACAACATTTAAGAAGTACTTAGACAAGCACTTGAATTGCCTTGGTGGAGAAAGCTATGAGCCACGTGCAGGAAAATGGGTTTAGAACAGATACTTCTTGATAGTCAGCTTGGGCTGATGAGCCTGTTTCCTTGACTTGATATGCATTCCTTATCGCTCGCTACGTCTGCATGTTGGCTTTCAGTGACTTATACACAAGAATATTTAAGTCCCTTTGAACATCAGCATTATCCAAGCATTCATCAGTTAAAAAATACAACACAGTCTGATTTCTGATGAACAGTAGGTGATCACTTTTTTACATTAGATACTTTCTACTGTGTTTATACCCATTCACTTTGCTTAAATGTTTTCCCTGGAAGTTTCTGTATATCCTCTTTCCAATTCAATATCCCACCTCGTGTGTGTGAACAGCTAACTGTGAATATAAACAAAGCCTGCGGTCGTCAGTCTATAACGTTAAGTTTCTCATGCCATAGATGCTGCCTGACCTGCTGTGCAGTTTGGGATGAGCTCAGACATGTGGCAGGAGGCATAAACAGCTGGAACCAGCAAGAATCAGGGCTCATTATCAAGAGGCAACACCAAGCAAGATGTTGAGCAGAAGAAAGTGCAAAGATAGGCAGTGAAAGGTTACGCCCCTCCTTTTCCCCACACCACCATTATCTCAGATACCTGTCCAGGGCCTAGCACATAGCTGCAATCATGAAGCAGGAGCACCAGCACCTCATATTTCTTGGGAAATTTGGCATGTCACCAAATGTTCTAACAAATTTCTACAGATGCACTGTTGAAAATATCTTGATTTGGTTTCATCATAGCCTGATACGGTACTTCCAATGACATCGCCATCTGGGTCATGGCCTCTCCTCAGTGCTAACGTCAGGCAGGGGCATAGATGTTTGAAGTCCCACACCAGCTGGTTCAGAAGCAAAAGGCAGCTCACCCTTTGGCCAATCAAGGAAAAAGGTAACTGAAAGACAAGAGCTCAAAGCTAAGACAAAATTCATGAACTTCCTCTACCCTCCTACATGCTCCTAAGATCTGGTCTCCCCAAATCAAAGACACTAATAATGTGTCTGCAGATACTCCATACACCCAGACTGTAACAAGGTGCTGTACTCCAAACCCTGTCACAGGAAGAAAATGCTAGGCAAACAGAAGAAGCACATCACAGATAGAGTCATAGAGAGAGATGCAGAATAGAAACGAGGCTTTCACCCCATCAAAACTCCACCGATGATCTATCACCCACTTACACTGATCCTATATCCCATTTAAAAATATATTCTCTCTACATTGTCACATTCAACCAACACCAAGGACAATTAACAGTGGCCAATTACCCATAAGACATTGGAGCAGAATTAGCCCATCGAGTCTGCTCCACTATTCCATCATGGCTTATTCCAGATCCCACTCAACTCCATACAACTGCCTTCTCGCCATATCCTTTGATGCCCTTACCTATCAGGAAATGATTAACTTCTGATTTAAGTATTATGAGGACACACAGTCCTCTTTTATTGTCATTTAGTAATGCATGCATTAAAAAATGACACAATGTACAATATACCCAATGACTTAGCCTCTACCACAGTCTGTGGCAGAGCATTCCTTAAATTCACAACACTCTGGCTAAAAAAAATTCCCCCTTACCTCTGTTCTAAAAGGTCACCCCTCAATCTTGAGGCTCTGTCCTCTATTTCCGATACCCCCACTATAGGAAACATCCTCTCTACATCCAACCTATCTAGTTCTTTCATTAGTCAGTAGATTTCAATGAGATCCCCCTGCATTCTTCTAAATTCTGGTGAGTACAGGCCCAAAGCTGCCAAATGCTCCTCATATGTTAACCCCAACATTCCCAGAATAATCTTTGTGAACCTCTGGTCTGGACTCTCTCCAATGACAACACATACTTTCTGAGATATGGGGCCCAAAACTGTAGACAATACAACAAATGTGGCCTGACTAGTGTCTTATAAAGTCTCAGCATTATCTCTTTGCTTTAATATTCTGTTCCCCTTGAAATAAATGCCAACATTGCATTTGCCTTCTTTATCACAGACTTAACCTGTAAATTAACCTTCTGGGAGTCTTACACGAGGAATACTGCGTCCCTCTGTACCTCTGATGTTTGAACTTTCTCCCCATTTAGATAATAGTCTGCACTATTACTCCTTGTACCAAAATGCATTATCATACATTTCCCAACACTGTATTCCACCTGCCACATTTTTGCCCATTCTTACAATTTGTCTAAGTCCTGCTGCAATCACATTGCTTCCTCAGCACTACCCATCCCTCCACCTATCTTTGTATCATCTGCAAACTTCGCCACAAAGTCATCAATTCCATTATCCAAATCATTGACAAACAATGTGAAAAGTAGCAGTCTCAATACTGACCCCTGAGAAACACCACTAGTCACTGGCATCCCACACACTGCCTCTTGCCTGTCAGCCAGTGTTTTCCTGTAACACCATAGGATTTTATCTTGTTAAGCAGCTTCACATGTGGCACCTTATCAAATGCCCTCAGAAAATCCATGTAAGTGACATCCACTGCCTCTCCTTTGTCCACCTTGCTTGTTGCTTCCTCGAAGAACTCTTAACAGATTTGTCAGGCAAGATTTCCCTTTACAGAAACCATGATGACTTTGGTTCATTTTATCAAGTACCAAGTACCCCGAAACTTCATCCTTAATAATAGACTCCAACACTTTCCTAACCATTGAGGTCAGGCCAACTGGCCTATAATTTCTTTTGCCTTCCTCCCTTCTTAAAGAGTGGAGTGACATTTACAATCTAAAAATCCTCCAGGACCATGCCAGAGCAAGTGATTCTTGAAAGATGATGACCAATGCATCCGTTATCTCTTCAGCAACCTCTCTCAGGACTCTGGGATGTAGTTCAACTGGTCCAGGTGACTCATCCTCCTTAGGACCTTAGAGCTCGTCTAGCGCTTTTTCCTTTGTGATAGCAGTGGCACTCATTCCTTCTCCTTGACACTCACGGACCTTTAGCACACTGCTGGTGTCTTCCACAGTGAAGACAGGTGCAAAGTACCCATTATGTTCATCTGCCGTTTCTTTGTCCCCCATTACTACCTCACTAGTATCAGTTTCCAGTGGTCCAATATCAACTCACCTCCCTTTTTCTCTTTATATAACTGAAAAACTTTTAATATCTTGCTTTATATTATTGGCTAGTTTGCCCTCACATTTCACCTTTTCCCTTCTTATAGCTTTTTTAGTCGTCTTTTGTTGGATTTTAAAAGCTTCCCAATCATCCAACTTCTCACTCACTTTTGCTACCTTCCTTGGCTTTTCTGCAGTCCTTAACTTCCCTTATCAGCCACGGTTGCCTACCCTTGCCATATGAGAACTTCTTCTGTGGGACATACCTATCTGAGCACTCCGTATATTTTTGGGATGTGGAAGGAAACCATTGCCCCTGGAGGATAGCCACATGGTCACGGGGAGAATGTCCAAATTCTACACAGGCAGCACCTGAAGTTGGGATTGACCTCTGAATGATCTCATCTTCACCTTGCCTTTGAGGCCAAGCTTTAAGAGCTGAGGTGAGGCATTATCTTTCAGGTGACCTTCAAACCCACATGTTCATCCTGAGGCACAGCATACCTTTTACAGCTTCCTCAGTCTCCTTCCCTCTTCCCAATCCCGATTTAACTTCCATGGCTGGTTGGAGCTCTTTCTGATGTGTTTACTGTAAGAAGGAGCTTTGCTTTACTCTCATCACTTCCCAGTCTAACTTTACATGTGCTTGTCACTTTGCTCCTTCTCGCATCGTATATACAAGGAAAGTTAAAGGATTTCTTGAACTTCATTCAGTATACTGCAATTCACGCCAGTGTTTTACCTCTAATCCTATAAGTAATTTTTTTTCAAGCTAAAACTGCTTCTCAATTCCAGATAGTATGGGCCCAACCGTCCCAACCTTTCCTCATAAGGCAATCTCCTAAAATCAACCTTGTGAACATTGAAAAATTTCTAACCAGAATGCTCAGCATTTGGCAGTTTGTCTTATTTTAAATCACATTTAGCTTTTATAAGATACACAAAGTGCTGGAGGAACTCAGCAGGTCAGGCAGCACCTAAGGAGGAGAATAAGCATTCGATGTTTTAGACTAAGGCCTTTCATCAGGACTATGAAACCAGAGGAGGGGGGCGTGGGATGAAGTAAAAAGCTGGGAGGTGATAGGTAGAAGATGTGAGTGGCTGAAGAAAAAGGGATCTGATAGGACAGGACAGTGAACCATGGAACAAAGGGAAGGAGGTTGGGCACAAGGGAGGTGATGGGCAAGTGAAGAGAATGGAAGGGCTAGAGGGGAACCAGAAGAGAAAAAGAGGTTTGCGGGGAGGTAGAAATTACTAGAATTTAGAGAAATCAGTGTTCCAGGTTAGAGGCTACCCAGAAGAAACGTAGAACAGTACAGCATGGGAACAGGCCCTTTGGCCCATAATGTTGTGAAGAACCAATTAAATCAGTAATCAAGTGGCTAACTAAACTAATCTCTTCTGTCGACACAGTGACCATATCCTTACATTTTCCTCTCATTCATGTTCCTAGCTAAGCATCTCTTAAAAGTTTCTAATATTTCTGCCTTTAACACCAACCAGACGGTGCATTCCAGACACCCACCACTCTCTTTGTAAAAAAAAAACTTGCCCCTCACGTCTCCTTTGAAGTTATCCCTTCTTGCCTTAAATGTATGCCTTCTGGTATTAGACATTTGAACTTTGGAAAAAGATATTGTCTGTCTACTCCATCTATGCCTCTCATAATTTTATAAATCTCTCTCAGATCTCCCCTCAGCCTCCACCTCTCCAGAGAAAACAACACAAATTTGTCCAACATCTCATGCCCTCCAATCCAGGCAGCAGCGTGGTAAACCTCTTCTGACCCTCTCCGAAGCCTCAGCATCCTCCCTATAATGGGATGCTCAGGACTGTATGCATTACTCCAGATCTGTCCTAACTAGAGTTTTATAAATCTGCAACATAACTGAGTTTCTTTTGAACTCAATGCCTCGACGAATAAAGACAAGAATGTGATATGCCTCCTTAACCACCCTATCGACCTGGGTAGCCACTTGCTGGGAACTATGAACTTGGACCCCGTGATCCCTCTGTTCGGCAACACTAATAAGGACCTTGCCCTTAACAGTGTACTGTCTCTTTGCATTTTGACTTACCAAGGTGCAACTCTTCACATTTGGCCAGGTTAAACTCCATCTGCCATTTTTATGCTCACCCAACCTCATATCATCTGCAAACTTACTAACCCACCCATCTACATTTTCATCCAGATCACTTATATACATTACAAACGGCAGATGTCCCAGTTCAGATCCCTGCAAAACACCACTAATGACAGACCTGCAGCTCGTTGTCCTCTATCCTCTGTCTTCTGAATCCAAACGGCCAAGTCACCATTGATCCCATGCATCTTAATCTTCTGGATGAGCCTCGTATGAGGGACCTTGTCAAACACCTTACTAAAATCCATGTAAACAACATTCACAGCTCTACCTGCATCAATCACCAGCATCACCTTGTCAAAAAAAGCGCTATCAAGTCAGGAAGACACCATTTGCACCACACAAAGCTATTCTGTCTCCTTAATAAGACCTTCATTTTCCAAATACTGATAAATTGTATCCCTATGAATTCTCTCCTGTAACTTCCCTGCCGCTGATGTGAGACCAATCTATAGTTTCCAGGTTTATTTCTAATTCCCTCTTGAATAATGGAACAACATTAGCTACTCGCCAGTCCTCTGGACCTTGCCTGTAATGAGAAAGGCCACGAAGATATTGGTCAAGGCCCCAGCAATCTCTTTTCTTGCCTCTCTCAATAACTTGGTATATATCACATCAGGCCCTGGGGATTTATCCTCTTAATGCTCTTTAAAAGACCGAACACTACCTCCTCTATCTCAAAATGCTGTATTATATCAATACGCTGAGCATTGATCGTCTTATCCCTACATCCTTCTCCTTGGTAAATACTGACATAAAGTGCTCATTAAGGACCTCACCTACATCCATGGCATCCAAGGAAATGTTCCCTCCTTTATCCATGAGTGGTCCCACCCTCTCCTCTTGATGTATGTATAGAATATTTTGGGATTGTCTTTAATCCTACTTGTCGTGGTCCTTCCTGGCTTTCCTAATTCCCTTCTTGAGTTCTTTTCTGGCTTCTTTATAATCCGCAAGGGCTGCACTTAATTCTAGCTCACTAAGCTTTACATACGTCTCCTCTTTCTTTTCGACTAAATTCATCACCTCTCTTGACATCCAAGTTTCCCTTACCTTGCCATCTTTGTCTGTCTTTCTTAGTGGAACGTATCTGTCCTGCAGTCTGTGCAGTTGGTCTTTAAACACCTTTCATGTGTCATATGTGGATGTGCCCAACAACAGCTGTTCCCAATTAACCCTCCTTAGTTCCTGCCTAAAGCTCTCAGAATTTACCCTATTCCAATGTAATACTGTCCAACAAGGCCCATACTTACCCTTATCTATAGCTATATTAAAACTTAAGGAGTTGTAGTCACTGTTCCCTAACTGTTCACCCACTGAAAGGTCAATCACCTGGCCAGGCTCATTACACAACATCAGGACCAGTACAGCCCCTCCTCTTGTTGGACCAGTCATATATTGAATTAAGAAAACCTCCTGAATGCACTTAACAAATTCTGCCCCATCTAAATCTCTTGCACTCAGAAGGTACCAGTTTATATTAAGAAAGTTGAAGTCCCCCATGACAACAACCCTATTGGTTATACACATTTCCTTAATCTGTCTGCATATAGGTTCCTCAATGTCCTAGTGGCTAGTGGGGGGAGTGTCTGTGGTGCAATCCCTTAGAGTGATTGCACCCTTCTTATTTTTGAGTTCTGCCCATATCGACTCAGTGAGTGAGCCCCCCATTGAGTACAGCTTGTCCTGATTAGTAGTGTGGCTCTCCCACCTCTTTTACCTCCCACTCTGTCTTTCCTAAATCATATAAACCCTGTGACATTAAGTACTCATTCCTGTCCCTCTCTCAGTCAAGTCTCTCCACGACATCATAGTTCCATATACTGATCCATGCTCCAAGTTCATCACCTTTACCATAATACTTCTAGCATTAAAATACACTCATTTCGAACTATCCATCCCATCGTATCTATCACTTTGCTCCTGCCTGTTTTTACTGGCCCTGACATTACCTTCCTCTCCATCTCTCCACTTCCTGATCTAGTGCTCTGGTTACCATACCCCTGCCAACCTAGTTGAACCCCTCCTGAACTAGTTTAAACCCTTCCGAGAAGCACTCAGAGTTTGAGGTGTTGCTCCTCCAGCCTGACTGTGGCCTCATTGTGACAGTAGAGGAGGCCATAGACAAACATGTTTGAATGAAATGGAAGGCCACTGGGAAATCCCACATTTCGTGACTTTTTTTTTTGCAAACTAGCAAAGCTCACATTTTCCCTCATTAAACTGTGCCAATTTTTTGCCTACTCACTTAACCCTGGTCTCTCCCAATCCCTATCCCTATCTGTGATGGGCCCTTTCAACACGCACAAAATACTAGAGGAACACAACAGGCCAGGCAGCATCTAGGAAAAGAGTACAGTCAACATTTTCAGCCGAAGTCCTTCGGCAGGGCTGGTTTTGCCCCAAAACGTAGACTGTACTCTTTTCCCAGATACTGCCTGGCCTGCTGAGTTCCACCAGCATTTTGTGTGTGTTGCTCAGATTACCAGCATCTGCAGATTTTCTCTTGTTTGTGATAGGCCCTTCCTCATTCTCCCTAAACAGCCCCTCGTCTCCCTACCTTTTAACACTGGCTCCTCCTCATACCCTTCCCTTTCCTCATCTGCTCCCGTCCTTTGGCACTCTCTTTCCACCCTCTCTTTCTACACCAGCTACTCATCCCCTTCCCATTTTTGGGTCCTTATGCTCCTCTCTCCCCCCTAACATGACCCTCTCCACCCCTGCCTTGAACTCTTTCTCCTTGTGTTCTTCAGCTCTGGACCCTCACCATCCTCTCCCCATCTCCACTGCACCCTCATTTTCCCTGCACACTCTAACATAGCTCTTCCCACTCTAATTCTGCTCCCCTGCCATCCCAAGCCCTCTTACACTGGCTTGCAACCTGTTTCTGATTGACTATATTATTTCCTTTTGTCATGCACTTTTTATTTCACCTGATATGCAAGGATCAATACAACTCAAAAACTGCAGATGTTGTAAATCTAAAATTCAGGAACATTTGTTCAGAACGAAGAAGTCAATCCATCACCCTAATATACTCATTCTATCCACTACTGGTGCTCAGACACTCCAGAACGTACATATACCAAAGGCAGTAATCTAACTCACACAGCTATCCCAAACCCACAACCTGTCCCATCAGTTTACATTCTTTCTTTGGCATCTGAGAAGATTCTCTTGAACTTCTACAGGCACATACAGGGAGTAACCTGACAGGTTGCGTCTCAGCTTGGTACAACAACTGCTCTTGCAGGATCCACAGAACCTGAGGAGAGTTGTAAACCCTGCCCAGTCCATCAGGGCTCATCACTTCCTTTCCTCCCAATCACGTTCATTCGGTGTTGCCTCAGGAAGCTCAACAGTTTCATCAAGGATGCCTGCCACTCTGGCCATTGCCTTTTTCTCTTCTGGGAGAAGGTACAAGAGCTTGAAAGTCTGAACAACCAAGCTGAAAAACAGTTTCTTCCCCCATTAGCATCATAGTTGTAAACCAATCACCTCTTTCGCATCCCATTCTTGGTGGTGTTGCCACACTCTCAGTCTCTCAATTTTACACCTTCCATTATTGTCACTTTAGCATTGTTTTTTCACAGGACTTCAGTTTGCACCACTATACTTTGCACTATTCCATTGTTTTTGTACGTATCACTATATATTGTTGCCGTCTCGACTCTTGTCTTGCCACTGGATCCAGATGGGAATTGGGAAGAGAGAGTGAGGCTGATGCTGCGCAACTCTCCCTCACTTAAATCCAAATCACGCGCTAGTCTCGACACCATCCTCGTCTAAGCTGGCTGGTGGTGCAGTGACATCAGCGCTGGACTTCCGGGCAAGTGGTCCTGAGTTCGAATCCAGCTGGCTCCCTTGCACACTCTCCATCCGTGCTGGGTTGAGTGTCGAGCTAGCAACTTGACCTCGTTAAAAAAGTACTAATGGTGTTAAGATCTTCATTGATGATGATGGACGAACCTTATATATTGTTGCATTTATTATTGCCATGTATACTGTTCACAGTGTGAGCTTGACCAAGAAATGTCATTGCACCCTGGGATATATGAAACGAAACAACATCTGAATCTGACTTAGAATTTCATTCAATGGGTCTAAGTCATGGAACTCCCTTGCTAACATCACTGTGGGAGCGGGTTCACCAGAAGGATTGTGGCAAATCAAGCAGTAGCTCACCACCATCTTCTCAAGAGCATTTAGGGAAGGGCAATAAACACTGGCCTTCCAGGTGATACCCATGTCCTAAAGCAATCATTAAAAGCAAAATAAAAATTGAAAGTCCGAAATGTGCCCTGATTCAATATTTCAGTGGCGTTAGGCTCACCAGTATCTCATGTGTCTCTGACCAGTATCACCTTCCTTACCTCACTGTGTTGGAAGCACTTAAGAGAATTTTTTCTGGACTAGTCCTGGAGTGGGTAATTTGTTTTATGAGAAGAGGTTGGGCAGCCTATACATATATCAGCAGGAACTTAGACATCTCCCTGTCAAGATAGCGCAAGCATACAATGTTCCCTCAGGTGACATCTTCCAGATAGCTCACAAAAATGTTTTTTTTTACTTCTTTTACGTCTGTTTTCACCTTAAATGTGTGTCTAGGACTGTTAGAGCCTGCGATTTACAGTTTGGAGATCGTTTGAGTGATCCAGCACCTTGCTGTGTCCGAGAAGATTCTGGGAAACGAGCACGTACTCAGATGGCCTCAATGTGAAGAAACTTCGAGACGGGACACAAGCCGATCTTTGATTCCATTTCGCCATTTAAAGCTTCTATTAATCGCTGAGTAAAGCATTGAGGAAGGTTGAGACTTCAAGGCCAATGCAGAAGATGAGCAAGAGTTCAGCACCAACTGCCTTCCTTTTGATTGCTGCCAGAGCAGGTGTCCGTGAACGGCCTATCACTGTGTGGCTCGCTGTGGCATGTGGGTAGGCCTCTCTGCCTCGTGTGGTATCCCTCTCTTTCGATGAATGTTGGTGATATCATCAGATGGTATCATGGTTCTGCGTTTCTAGACTGTGGACTTTTTCAAACTTATAGTTTCTGTATTCTGTGTTTTTTTTAATCACCTGTTCCTTTTCCTTTTTGTTGTGCAAGGGGAGGGCGTTTGGGGGTGTTCAGTTTTTTTTGTGTGGGAGTTGTTTCTTTGGGGGTTGATGTTACTGTTCAGTTTTGTGTGGGGGAGGGGAGTTTTTTTGGGGGGGGCTTGATGATCAGAGTGCCATTCTTTTTTTTGTGCAGGGGTGGTGGGTTTGATTTTTTTCTCTCCGAATGACTTTCATGTTTGTTCTTTGTTTCGTGACTATCTGAAGAAGACAAATTTCAGGGTTGTATATGAATAGATGCTTTGATTATAAATGAACCTTTGAACCTTTGTGTGAGTTGCAGCTTGAACAAAACATATAAGATCCTGAAAGGCCTTGACGGGTTAGGTGTAAGGAGGCTGCTTCATCTCGTGGAAGAATCTAGAACCAAGGGTCACTGCTTAAAACTAACACAGAGATGAGCCAATTCTTTTTCTTTTCAAATAGTTGTAACACTTTGTAATCTCTTTTTCATAGGAAGCGGAGTCTTTGAATACTTGATAACAAGGAGGTTGTGAAAGGTTATTGGAGGTGAAGGCTATCATCACAAGATAAGGGCCCAGACTTTTAAACTGGAAGTGTGTAGAAATTCTTTCTGCAGAGTAGTGTACCTTACAAATTCTTTACACTAGAGAATTGTGGAAGCTGGATCATTAGAAGTAGCTTCATAAGGTAGAGGTAGATCCATTTTTTGAAAGATCAGGGAACACTGAAGTGAACATTTTCATAACATGAATGCTATGCCTCTTCAGTTATCATCCATTTACAAATAATTTGTAGGGTTTTAACTCAAATTTTAACTACTTTGTTACAAAGGCCGGAGGTCCGAATGGTGGACGTTCCTCAGTCTTTCTCAATAATAACTTGATTTATTTATTTATAATGCTTACAACAACTTTGTACCCAGTTGCTTTCCAGGATGCAATTCTATCCCTGTAGTGCTCACTAGTCCTGGATGGTCTCCAGAAAGCCAGCAGGCACTACCTGCTCCCTCACTATGGACACTGAGCCTGGTCATAACCTCAGAACATCAGCAGGCAGTTGGCTCAAATAGATCCTTTGCTCCTGCTACGTTTTTTAATTAACGATACACATGGAATAGTATGGCATAGGAACAGGTCCTAAAAGGTCATAAAAGATTATGAAAAAAGATTATAAAAAAGATTATGAGAGAAAACTGGCAGGGAACATAAAAACTGACTGTAAAAGCTTTTATAGATATGTAAAAAGGAAAAGACTGGTAAAGACAACTGTAGGTCCCCTACAGACAGAAACAGGTGAATTGATTATGGGGAGCAAGGACATGGCAGACCAATTGAATAACTACTTTGGTTCTGTCTTCACTAAGGAGGACATAAATAATCTTCCAGAAATAGTAAGGGACAGAGGGTCCAGTGAGATGGAGGAACTGAGTGAAATACATGTTAGTAGGGAAGTGGTGTTAGGTAAATTGAAGGGATTAAAGGCAGATAAATCCCCAAGGCCAGATGGTCTGCATCCCAGAGTGCTTAAGGAAGTAGCCCAAGAAATAGTGGATGCATTAGTGATAATTTTTCAAAACTCTTTAGATTCTGGACTACTTCCTGAGGATTAGAGGGTGGCTAATGTAACCCCACTTTTTAAAAAAGGAGGGAGAGAGAAACCGAGGAATTATAGACCGATTAGCCTAACGTCGGTGGTGGGGAAACTGCTGGAGTCAGTTATCAAAGATGTGATAACAGCACATTTGGAAAGCGGTGAAATCATCGGACAAAGTCAGCATGGATTTGTGAAAGGAAAATCATGTCTGATGAATCTCATAGAATTTTTTGAGGATGTAACTAGTAGAGTGGATAGGGGAGAACCAGTGGATGTGGTATATTTGGATTTTCAAAAGGCTTTTGACAAGGTCCCACACAGGAGATTAGTGTGCAAACTTAAAGCACACGGTATTGGGGGTAAGGTATTGATGTGGATAGAGAATTGGTTGGCAGACAGGAAGCAAAGAGTGGGAATAAACGGGACCTTTTCAGAATGGCGGGCAGTGACTAGTGGGGTACCGCAAGGCTCAGTGCTGGGACCCCAGTTGTTTACAATATATATTAGTGACTTGGACAAGGGAATTAAATGCAGCATCTCCAAGTTTGTGGATGACACGAAGCTGGGCAGCAGTGTTAGCTGTGAGGAGGATGCTAAGAGGATGCAGGGTGACTTGGATAGGTTAGGTGAGTGGGCACATTCATGGCAGATGCAATTTAATGTGGATAAATGTGAAGTTATCCACTTTGGTGGCAAAAATAGGAAAACAGATTATTATCTGAATGGTGGCCGATTAGGAAAAGGGGAGGTGCTACGAGACCTGGGTGTCATTATACACCAGTCATTGAAAGTGGGCATGCAGGTACAGCAGGCGGTGAAAAAGGCGAATGGTATGCTGGCATTTATAGCAAGAGGATTCGAGTACAGGAGCAGGGAGGTACTACTGCAGTTGTACAAGGCCTTGGTGAGACCACACCTGGAGTATTGTGTGCAGTTTTGGTCCCCTAATCTGAGGAAAGACATCCTTGCCATAGAGGGAGTACAAAGAAGGTTCACCAGATTGATTCCTGGGATGGCAGGACTTTCATATGAAGAAAGACTGTATGAACTAGGCTTGTACTCGTTGGAATTTAGAAGATTGAGGGGGGATCTGATTGAAACGTATAAAATCCTAAAGGGATTGGACAGGCTAGATGCAGGAAGATTGTTCCCGATGTTGGGGAAGTCCAGAACGAGGGGTCATGGTTTGAGGATAAAGGCGAAGCCTTTTAGGACCGAGATGAGGAAAAACTTTACACACAGAGAGTGGTGAATCTGTGGAATTCTCTGCCACAGGAAACAGTTGAGGCCAGTTCATTGGCTATATTTAAGAGGGAGTTAGATATGGCCCTTGTGGCTAGGGGGATCAGAGGGTATGGAGGGAAGGTTGGTGCAGGGTTCTGAGTTGGATGATCAGCCATGATCATAATAAATGGTGGTGCAGGCTCGAAGGGCCGAATGGCCTACTCCTGCACCTATTTTCTATGTTTTCTATGTTCTATGTCCTTCAGTCCATGATGTCTATACTGAAAATGCTGCCAAATTAAGCAAAATCTCTCCTCCTGCATGTATTCCATATCCCCCCCCATTCCCTGCATATTCATGCATCTCTCCAACACCACTATCGTAACTGCTCCTGGCGGCATCTTCCAGCCACATATCATTGACTGTGAAAAAAATGTTGCCCTGCATATCTCCTTTAAATTGTCTGCCTCATTTCCTCAAGTACTTTATACGCTTTCAAGTAAACAGCGGTGTCTCATATAGCATTGTATCAAGGTCACTCGTGGAATGACCTCTGTATTTAAGTACTGCACGGGTGTTGGCATTCAGGCAGCTAATTAGGCTGAGGCCAAAATCAGATTAGCCACATCTTTACTGGATGGCAGAACTGGCTGTTCCTGCTCCTACATTTAATGTTCTTACTTGGGTCTTCCTCCATGGAACAAAGTGGGTTCCAGGAATGTCACATCACATATCCTGAAAAGATCGGACAATGCCATCTATTCCCTCGGGGGCTGTTTTACAAAGCAAGCTCTGGTTCTCTTTTGCCAGGGCTGACCGCTGTGTGATGTGGAAGCGATCAGCGCAAGTAATCAGGGATTAGGTCCACAGTGTCAGGTATTCAACAGCTGCCAGTTATTGAACTTTCAATTACTGTTTTAATTAGCTCGGCACAACATTGTGGGATAAAGGACCTATTCCTGTGCTGCACTGTTTTATCCTATCAGGACTGCAGCAGTTCAATAAGGTAGCCCCACCTTCTCAAGGGTGGTTATCTGCTGTTCTTTCCCGCGCCTTGTGGCACATCGGGCAGCAATCTTGCTGTTTCTTGTCTTCTTACGAGGGTGAGTTTGCCAGCTCGACGGTCAACCCAGCATGGATGGAAAGCCTGCAAGGAACCGGCTGGATCACTTGCGTCAAAGTCAGGGGCGGATGCCATTACACCACTGGCCAGCTCAGGGTGGTTAGGGATGAGTAATGATTACAGGCCCTGGAGCAGTGCCCAGGTCCTGAAAGTGAATAACAAAATTACAGTCAAACCAGGATGAATAAGGAGTTCCTCCAAGATGAAGCTGGTGGTTTTTGCACCAGTCCGCAGTCCCCATTACTAAGACTGCTTTTTTATTACAGATTTGTGCCCTGAACTGAACTTGAATTTACTGGCTACTGTGGAGGGATTCAAACTCATGTTTTTGGATCAATAGATACAAGTTCAGTAACTTAACCACTAAAATCATCCCAGTCCTTTGGCCATCTATTAGCCCTTGCAGCTTTGTATACTCAACTTTTCAATTTGAACTTATCCTTCACCATAACACCATAAGATATTGCAGTACATTCTGTTCTTCTATAGGCCATTCAGCCCGTTGAGTCTGCTCCTCCATGGGTGATACATTTTCAACCCTATTCTTCCTCCATCTCTCCGTAACCACCACCCCTCCCCCCTTACCAATTATAAACCTATTAATCTCTGTCTTAAATAGCCCAATGACTTGGCCTCCACAGGTCTCTGAAGCAACAAAGTCCACAAATTCACCACCATCTGGCTGAAGAAATTCCTCCTCATCATCTGAGTTTTAGAGGAATATCACTTTATACTAAGGCTGTGCCCTCAGAGCCTTGGAAACATTGGCTCCACCTTGACTCTGTCCAAGCTTAGCAGTATCCAGTAGGTTTCAATGTGATTATTCCTCAACCTTCGATTGGAGGCCCAGAGATATCAAATACTCCTCATACAACATGTACAGCTTCTCATTCCTGGGATCATTCTTGTGAATCTTCTCTGGACCCTCTCCAGGGCCAGCACATCCTTCCTTAGAAATGTGGCCCAAAGTTGCTCACAATATTCTTAATGTGGTCTGACCAGCACCTTATAAAGCCTCAGCTTTTATGTTCTAGTTCTCTCATAATGAATGCTAAATTCTTCCTTCATTAAACATGGACTGTGCTTCTTTGTCATGCAATCCCGCTGTTTGATTGGAATAAACTCCAGCTGAGCATTATAGATCACCCGCTTAAACATCTTCTTCTGCTCTTCTGTAGACTTTTCTCTTAGCTTCTTTACCTAGTTCACCTTACACAATTGCTCCTTCAGACCTTTCTAATTGCTCTTATTTACATTGAAAATTCTAGTTGTGGACCAATGGTGCTTATGGTCAAACTGCATTTTGAATTCAATGATATTAATATAAAATTTTGAATTATATTATGAGAGGCACAGCTAGAGTAGATGGCTAGAGTCTTTATCCTAGGATAGAAATGCTGAATACTAGACAGCTTAGCTTTAGTGTGAGAGGTGGAAAGTTTAAAGGGAATGTGCATGGCAGGGTTTTCTTATAGAGAGCTGTAGGTGCCAGGAATGGGCTGCCAGGAGTAGTGGTGGATGCAGATATGATCGTGGTGTTCAAGGGGCTTTGAGGCTGGCACTCAAGATGGCGCTAGCAAACAACTCTTCCTGGGGCGATGTCTTTCAGATAGTCCACAGGACTGTTTATTTCACTTATTTCAAATTTGCTACGTCGTCTTTTATTTTAAGTGTGTTTCTGGAACTGTTGAAGCTTATGACCTACAGTTTGTAGATCAATTAAATGATCTAATGTTTTGCTGTCTCTGAGAAAATTCCAGGAGGCGAGGGTGAGCATGAGCAGTCTGGAGGTGAAGAAGCTTAAAGACGGGGTGCAAGCCCACGATCGTCTCCATTTCTCACTGATTAAAGTGTCGAGCAAGATTAAAACATCGAGGCGAGTGAGTGTTCAGCACCTACTACCTGCTTCTTGCTCGGTGACATGATGGATCTCTTGCTGCTGACAGATAAGGTGGCTGTCAGTGACCATTCTTTCTTATTACTATTTCGCGTGATCTGTTTGTTTACTGTGTGAGGGAGGGGTTCGGGGTTTGGGGTTTGATGTTGTTTTGGCATGATCTGTTAGTTTTCTGTGTGAGGGAGGGGTTGGGGTTTGGGGTTTGATGTTTGGCATGATCTGTTAGCTTTCTGTGTGAGGGAGGGATTGGGGTTTGATGTTGTTTGGCGTGATCTGTTAGCTTTCTGTGTGAGGGAGGGTTTGGGGTTTGATGTTTGGTGTGATCTGTTAGTTTTCTGTGTCAAGGAGGGGTTGGGGGATTGAAGTTTGTTGTTTGGTGTGATCTGTTAGTTTTCTGTCAGGGAGGGGTTTGGGGTTTGACCAGAAGACTACTGAACTCCCTGCCACCAACCAGGTCTCATCATGTATGAAGCATTATAATGTTTACTTTTTAATGTATATTAATATGCACCTTATTATTTGTTAAATTGTTGGTGATAATATTGCTTTGTGTGTGTGTGTGTGTGTGTGTGTGTGTTTTTGCTCCTTGGCTCTAGAGGAATGACAATTCGTTTAGCTGTATACATTTGTACGGTTGAATTACAATAAACTTTAAATTAAACTTGAAGAGAGGAGCAGGAAAGTGGGATGAATTTTTAACCCCTTTCAAAGAATGGCATAAGCACAATAGGTGAAATGCTGTGTGTGTGTGTGTGTGTTTCTTTGTTTTATGGTTATCTGGAGATGAATCTCAGAGTTGTATACCGCATACATACCTTGACAATAAATATACCTTTGAACCAAATATGCTTTGAAAGGATATGGTTCATATGCAGGCAGAAGAAATTAATTTGACATTATGGGATGAAGAGCCTATTCTGCACTATACTTGTCTGTATTATGGCCACTAACCTCTAGGGAATCTTTAACCATAAAATCCCTTATTAATCCTTTCTCAATACATGAGCCAAGTCTAAAATAGCACGTTACTGTGTAGGCTCTGCACTGTACTGTTGTAAAAAGCGATCGTTGGCACATTCCACAAATCCTTCTGCAATACCCTTGCCTGTTTTGTTTATCCATTGATATATAGACCATGATGACTGCAGTTCCCTTCAAACATACCCTGTCCTTGATGTTTCCCTAGTTCTGCTCTAATTCTAATCTATTAAGATGTTACATTTTGGGGGTCTGTTGACTACTCCCACTATGCCTTCTTTCTCCTGCTGTTCATAATTCCAACCCAAACTGATGCCCCATGACTCTTCATTACCCTAATATTATGCCTCAGCACTGCTCTGATGCCTTCCTTGATTAACAACACCACCCACCTCCTTCTTCCCTCTTTGGCCTTTTCTTTTTGAACATAATATAACCTGGAGATTTTCAGTCCTAGCCACTTTGCAACTAAGTTTATGTAAAGCTGTTTCATTAGACCCATACTTTGCTATTAACTCATCAACCTTGTTGTAGATGTGCATTCAAATAAAGAACATTAAGCTTTGATAGTTTTACAACTTTGGACTAATGCAGAGTTTCAACCGGATAGTTCCTTTCCTTTGTGGAGTTGCAAACAATACTATCCCACATTTACTTCAAGTATTCAATTGTTCTTGCTTCCCTCTGCAGCACCTTAGCATCTCCCTTCCTAAGGTGAGTGAGGCTTCCCCCACTTTAACACATTTTTACTAGAGCACTGTCGTGTGTGTCCTGACCAGTGGCATCACCGTCTGGTATGGGAATTGCAAGGTATTTGACCACATGTCCTTACAAAGGATTGCGAGGATTGCTGAGAGGATCATCGGAGTCTCTGCTCCACCCATTACAGATACTTATCAGGAGCACTGCAAACACAGAGCCCTTAGCACTGGTAGTGAACCCTCCCATCTGTCCAACAATCAATTTGAACCCCTTCCATTAGGCAGGAGGATCTGTAGCATTAGGATGGGAAACCCCCAGACCAGAAGACTACTGAACTCCCTGCCACCACCCAGGTCTCATCATGTATGAAGCATTATAATGTTTACTTTTTAATGTATATTAATATGCACCTTATTATTTGTTAAATTGGTGGTAATACTACTGTATGTGTGTGTGTGTGTATATGTGTGTTATTTGTATGTAATGTACACCTTGGTCTGGAGGAACATTGTCTTGTTTAGCCGTATACATGTGTATGTTTGAATGACAATTAAACTTGAACTTGAACTTGAAAGAAAACTTAAGTCCTGTCACACAGTCCATCCATGTAACCTTAAGTGGCCATGTTTGAACAAAGTCCTCAGGGAAAACCCTGGAATCTAATCCAGAGTCAAAGCATTTCACCTATTGTGCTTATGCCATTCTTTGAAAGGGGTTAAAAATTCATCCCACTTTCCTGCTCCTTCTCTCTTCAAGTTCAATTTAAAGTTTATTGTAATTCAACCGTACAAATGTATACAGCTAAACAAATCGTCATTCCTCTAGGCAGGGCCAAGGAGCAAAACACAGTACACGTAGTTATGATCAAGCACGTACCGTCACAAGTCCCTGAAAGGCATGGAGATTGACAGGTTGACAGAAAACGTGCAGAGTGCATGTTTATGTAAGACAGTATAATGTTACTGGCACTATTATAATAAAACAAACAGTCGTATAAACAGCAACAATAAAAGATGAAACGTGACCAGTGCAGGATGAGAGTGTGCCTGTGAGTTGCAGGGTGGGGGAGGGAGGGACGGCAGGGCATTCAGATCAACTGTTAGTGTGTGCTGGCTGGCAGCCGGGTGTTAACAACACTAACTGCCTGGAGAAGAAGTAGTTACCTAGCTCGATAGTTCTGGTTTTTATGTTGTAGTACTTTCTGCCTGACAGCAGGAGGTCACAGAGTCTGTGGGAAGGACAGGAGATGTTTTTGACAGTACTGAAGTTACTACTGAGATATGTTGTGAATTGGTGGTGGTGGTGGTGGGGGGGTGCTAGCAGGGAGACCCTGATGATGTTTTCAGCAGTCCTCACTACCAATTGCAGGGTCTTGCAACACTTGGGGTTGACTTCTTGGGGATGTTTTAATTGATTCTGTGGGAAAGTTTGTGCAAGGTCAAAGTTTTCAGAAGGGCAAGAGGTTTACCAGCAAAAATTGAAAATATAAATTGTGAAATATAAATGTTGACAAAAATGTTTGGAAGAACTCCCCATTATTCTTCAGATTGGATCTTTAATGTGTGCCCGACAATGTTAACTGGACTTCAGTTTGATATCTCTGGGCTGCTTGTTCAAGTTCACTGTCAAAGGCAGAGTATAACTGCCGCAAGAATTAGGCTTTTTTGTGGCAGCGTCGTACATTTTTCCATGTTGTTTGACCATATGTAAAAGTCCATTGTCCTAATTTTGATCTCTAAGATATCATTTTCCTTTTCTCATTCACAAAATGTTGGAGTTGCTGGCTGTCACAAACAGCCTATTGACCAGGTGGTAAAGATTGTCAAAATGGGAGGGTCTTCAAACTCAAATGTTAGCTGTGTTTCTCTCTCCACAGCTTGATATTTCCAACATCTTCTGCTTTAATTTCCAACATAGTGAATGGTAACGCTATAAAACAGCAAAGGTAGGTGGTTAGACTATGTATCTCTTATTGGAGATACTTATTACCTGGCACTTGAGTAGAGTGAATATTGTTGGCCATTTATCAGTCTATCCAATAGTCTGATCTTGATGCTTGTGGGCAAGGGGTGCTTTATTTGCTGAGGAGTTATGAATGGAATTGAACACCGCACAGTCACTAGCCATCATACCCACTCCTTATGTTATGATGGAAAGAAGTTCATTGATTGGGTCAAGAGCAGTGTACTGAAGAACTCCTGTCTTATTTTCCAATTAATATATTATATAATCATAGCTTTTCATTTGATGTTTGCCTTAAGGTTTACGCAAACAGTAGTGCATACAGGTGGAACAAGAAATGAGATGTTGGAGAAATTCAACAGGCCAGGCAGTATCTGTGGAGGAAAATAGATCATCCATATTTTGGGTCGAGATCTTTAACTTGCAGTCCAAATGGAAAGTCTCCACCTGAAATGTCAACTGTCTGTTTCCCTCTACAGATGAAGTACCACCTGCTAATTTCCTCCAGCAAACACACACAAAATGCTGGAGGAACTCAGCAAGTCAGGCAGTATCTATGGAGATAAGTAGACAGTCGAAGTTTCAGGCCGAGACACTTCTCCAGCAGCTTTTTTTTTGCTCGAGGTACCAGCATCTGCAGTGTTTTGTGTCTACATACAGGTTGCAATAACAAGGCAGTGATCAGAGCAAGTAATGCAATTTGTTCGCATTTATTGAGATAATTATAAAACTGGATGCCAGACCAAATAAAAGCAGAGGTAGCAGAAGATACTCAACAGTTCAGGCAGCATCTGTGGAAAGACAAACTGAGTTATCAGTTCTGAGACCCTTTGTTGAATTGGAATTGCTAGATTAAACGTAAATAAGACCTACGTAAAGAGATGATTTATTGGAATCTCTGACAAATAAAGAAAATACTTCAGAAATGGTAAAGAGCCCCCAATGGAAATTATAAATTGTAAACTGGTTTATCATTATCATGTACTGTACGTATACCAAGGTACAGTGATAAACGTTGTTTTGCATGCCGTCCATAAAGATTACCTCATCACATCAGTACATCAAGGTAGTCCAAGGAAAAACCCACAATAGAATCCAGAATATTGTGTTACAGTTATAGAAAAAGTGCAGTGCAGGCAGCAAATAAAATGCAAGGCCATGGCGAGGCTGATTGTGAGGTCAAGAGTTCACTTTATCATACGAAGAGACCATTCAATAGTCTCATAAGAGTTGGATGGAAGTTGTCCTTGAGCCTGGTGATAGGTGCTTTCAGACTTTCGGATCTTCTGCCTGTGGGATGGGGAAGAGGAGGGAATGTCTGGGGTGACTGGAGTCTTTGATTTTGTGGGCTACTTTACTGAGGCAGCAAAGAGTGTAGACAGAGTCCATGGATGTGAGCCTGGTTTTTATAATGGGCTGAGCCATATCCACAATCCTTTGTGCTGTAGATATTTGCCGTCTCAGGTGGAGCAGTTGTCATAGCAACCTGTGATGCCTCTGGATCGGATGTTTTCTCTATTGCATCAATAAAACGTGGTGATGGTCAAAGGGGATATGCCAGATTTATATGGCCTTCTGATGAAGAAGAGGTGCTGGTGAGCTTTCTTAGCCTATGTGGTTAGACCTGGATAGGCTTTTGGTGATGTTTACTCCTAGGATCCTGAAGCTCTAAACCCTGCTGACCTCAGCACCAGTCATGTGCATTACCCTTGGCTTCAAGAAGAACTTGTCCTCAAGAAAACAAGAAGCTTAATGGATATACACAATGGTCTCTTTATTAGTTTCCTCCTGTACCTAATAAAGTGGCCACTGAGTATTTAATCGGTTAAATAGACATGATTTTTAAAAAGTCAATATAATCAAACATTGGCTCAGGAGGAAAGATTAGAGAGTCTGTTTCAGCTTCTAACTGATATACTGTATGTTGCAGGTTCCTTAGGTTAATAATTACCATGCTTGTTTACATGGTGTGGAGAATTCATTGAGTGACAGCAACCCAAACATGACAGCTGGTTATCACGGTCAAGAGAGTGTAGCATATTTGTAGATGACTGATTGTCACTGGCCAGTTGGGAGACACAGCAGCCACCACCTGTTCTCAACTTGGTCAATAGTCAGGAATCTGTCCTTACCTTGTCTGCACCCTCCCCCCGCTTCCTGCACTCATTAACTCTGCCTCAGTTATCAGCACTCTCCTCTGCTAATCTCTTCCGGGTGATTCGATCAGTACTTGCCACCTCTCCATAGATAGGGAGAGAAGGAGAAAGAGAGAGAGGGAGAGGGAGAGGGGGAGAGAGAGAGAGATCCACTATTTCTGATACATCTACAGAATCTTTCACTGTATCTACGTTATTGTTCTGTATCCTTCTGTAACTTTTCTTGTAAATGCCTTATCGTCAATCCTCAAAAACATTTGGTCTAGGCCACATTATACAGTAATCTTTTTCCTTTGATCTATGTTATCTTTAACTTCCTTTGATAACTGTAATTGGACCACTTACGTTGTGTTTTTAAGTCTTAAAGGAGGAGTGTATATTACTTCTAAATCAAATAATAATTCTTTAAATGATCTATTGCTTGTTTATCGTCATACTGAGGAGGCAAAGTCACAATGGTACTATCTCTTGACTGATAATCTAGATGCCCAGGGTAAAGTCCTAGATACCTGGGTTTGAATCCTACCATGGCATATGCTGATCAATTCACACGTGAATTCTTGACCATTGTCAATTGTTGTGAAGAATAATCTGGTTTGCTAATGTTCTGTACCGCTAGAAATCTGCCATCCTTACTGGTCTGGCCCAAATTATGATTCTGGATTTAAGGCTATTTGGTTATCTCTGAACTGTCCTCTGAAATAGCCTGGCAAGCCGTTCAGTTAGAGTCATAGAGTTATACAGCTTCAGCCTCATTGGTCCATGCTGACCAAAATTCCCTAATCAGGCTAGTCACATTTGCCAGTGCTTGGCCCATGACATTCTAAACCTTTCCAATCCATGTACCTGTACAACTTTCTTTTAAGAGTTGTAATGGGACTTGTCTCAACTACATCCTCCAGCAGCTCATTCCACATAGTTACCACCCTTTATGCAAAATTGCCCATCAAATTCCTATTAAATCTTTCCCTTCTCACCTTAAACATATGCCCCTTAGTTCTTGAATTCCCATTCCTAGGGGAGAAACTGGGTGCATTCACCCTGTCTATGCTCCTCAGGCATTTGATAAGGTCCCTCATGGTAGATTGATTCAGAAGATAAAGATGCAGGGGATACAAGATGAATGGAAGTTTGGTTTCGGAACTGACTTACCCATAGAAGACAGACACTAGTGGTGAAAGACTGAATACAATGGGATATAGGTTGGTTAAAGATTTGGGCTGAGAGCTTGATACGAGCAAGTCTAAGGTGTTGTAATTTGGGAGTTCAAATGAAAGGAAAAAGTCTACAATTAATGGTGGACCATTTAATAGCAGTGAGGTACAAAAGGATCTTGGGGGTCTATGTCCATAGTTCATGAAAGTGGCTACACAATTGAGTAAGGTGGTAAGGAGGGTTTAAAGAATCTTGCCTTCATTAGTAGGGGTGCTGTAGTTATATAAAATTTCAGTCAGACCACACTTGGAATATTGTGTGCAGTTTTGGTTGCCCCATTATGGCAAGGATATGGAAATTGTAGAAAGAGTGCAGAACAGGTTTACCAGGATACTGCCTAGAAGGCAGGGTAAGACCTACAAGGAAAGATTGGACAAACTTGGATTGTTATCCCTCGAGGATTGGATGTTGATGACAGACCCGAGCAGTTTTAAAATTATGATCGGCAAAGATAGGTCAGAATCTTTAGTTTTGGTTAGAAATGTCAAACAGCAGAGGACATGATTTTAACTGTAGAAAAGAGGAGTTTAAAGATAACATGAGGGGCATATTTTTTACACACACATGTCTGGCATGAGTTACTAGGAATTGAAGATTGTACTGCAGCTTTTTCACCATCCTGTTGTACTACAGCACCATCCTGTCATATTACAGCACTATCCTGTCATATTACAGCACCATCATGTCATATTACAGCACTATCCTGTCGTATTACAGCACCATCCTGTCATATTACAGCATCATCTTTTTGTATTACAGCACCATCCTGTCGTATTACAGCACCATCCTGTTGTATTACAGCACATCCTGTTGTACTACAGCAGGACTATCATGTCATATTACAGCACCATCCTGTTGTATTATAGCACCATTCTTTCGTATTACAGCACATCCTGTTGTATTACAGCACATGCTGTCATACCACAGCACCATCCTGTCATATTACAGCACCATCCTGCTGTATTATAGTGCACCCTGTCATATTACAGTATCCCCCAACCTATCATATTACTGTACCATCCTGTCATATTGCAGCATCATTTTGATGTATTACAGCACCATCCTGTTGTATTACAGCACCATCCCATTGTACTGCCACCCCAACCTGTTGTATTACAGCACATGCTGTTGTTTTACAGCACCATTCTGTCATATTACAGTACCATCCTGTTGTTTTACAGCACTATTCTGTCATATTACAGCACCATCCCGTTGTACTACTGCCCCAACATGTTGTATTACAGCACGTCCTGTTGTTCTACAGCACCATCCTGTCGTATTACATCACCATCCCGTTTTACTACCGCCCCAAACTTTTGTACTACAGCATCATCCTGCCATATTACAGCACCATCCTGTTGTATCACAGCACCATCCTGTTGTACTACCACACCAACCTGTTATATATTGGCGAGACCCGACGCAGACTGGGAGACCGTTTTGCTGAACACCTACGCTCTGTCCGCCAGAGAAAGCAGGATCTCCCAGTGGCCACACATTTTAATTCCACATCCCATTCCCATTCTGACATGTCTATCCACGGCCTCCTCTACTGTAAAGATGAAGCCACACTCAGGTTGGAGGAACAACACCTTATATTCCGTCTGGGTAGCCTCCAACCTGATGGCATGAACATTGACTTCTCTAACTTCTGCTAATGCCCCACCTTCCCCTCGTACCCCATCTGTTACTTATTTTTATACACACATTCTTTCTCTCACTCTCCTTTTTCTCCCTCTGTCCCTCTGAATATACCCCTTGCCCATCCTCTGGTTCCCCCCCCCTTGTCTTTCTTCCCGGACCTCCTGTCCCATGATCCTCTCGTATCCCTTTTGCCAATCACCTGTCCAGCTCGTGGCTCCATCCCTCCCCCTCCTGTCTTCTCCTATCATTTTGGATCTCCCCCTCCCCCTCCAACTTTCAAATCCCTTACTAACTCTTCCTTCAGTTAGTCCTGACGAAGGGTCTCGGCCCGAAACGTCGACTGTACCTCTTCCTAGAGATGCTGCCTGGCCTGCTGCGTTCATCAGCAACTTTTATGTGTGTTGTTATATTACAGCACCATCCTGTTGTACTACCACACCAACCTGTTATACTACAGCACCATGCTGTCGTTTAGTGCTTGTCCTGGTATTTTTTGTTGTCTGTATTATTACTATGCCCATTGTTTACACAGTGAGTTTCGTGAGAGCAAGGATTTCCATTGCACCCTGGTGTTTATGACAATAATCTAATCTGATTATGAATCTGTTAACTGTGGTAGATTGAAGATGTAAGCTTTGCAGGCTGAGTCAGTATTTAATTGCCCATCCCTGGTTAAGCCTTTGAGAAAGTGCAGATGAGCCACTGAAGTTTTACAGCAGCACTTGGTTGTACAGAATACCGATGAGGACACTCTTGAATTCAGTTTTGGTTGCCCTGCGATAGGAAAAGTATAATTAAACTGGAAAGAGCACAGAAAGGATTTACAAGGATAGTGCCAGAACGTGAGGGACTGAGTTATCGGAAGAGGTTGAACATGCTGGGACTTTATTCTTCAGAGCATCAGAAATTGAGAGATTACTTTATAGAGCTGTATAAAATCATCAAACATTAAACACGGAACTGCACACCATTTCAGCCCACGATGTTGTGCCAATCTTCATGTCAGTTTATACTATTGTCCATATCCTTCCCTTGCCATTACATTCATACCTGAGTTATAGGGAAAGGTTGAACAGGTGAGGACTTTATTCCCTAGAGTGCAGGAGATTGAGGGGAGATTTGATAGAGGTATACAAAATTATGAGGGGTATAGATAGGGTAAATGCAATCAGGCTTTTGCACCTGAAACTGGGTGAGACTAAAACTAGGGGTTATGGGTTAAGGTTGAAAGGTGAAATGTTTAAGGGGGACATGAGGAGGAATGATTGTTATGAAATGATCTGTATGGATGCAATGATAATCAAAGTTTTTCAGTGTACCTTGACACATCTGACAACAAGGAGCCAATGAACCTGTTTACCATTGGTTCTGCAGTGCACCTCTCATGACAACCTTCTCTTATGTAGTCCAAGAGTTAATTTTATTGCTGCCAATTTCTTTTGTCCCATCTACACGTAGATTAAAGATTCCAAAATTGTTGCTTACCCCTACTACATGCATCTCCATTTTCCTGACTTATACTGCCTCCCATTTAGGGGTTAATATACAACTTCCACCAATGTTTTCAGCCTCTTACTAATTGTTAGGAGCACCCAATTTCGCAAGTTCCTAAGTTAAAATCCTTCTCCATTAACTGATACATTAATATCAGAGCCACACATCTTCTTTCCAATTGTGAAAATCAAACAAAATCTGCAGATGCCAGAAATCTGGGAAAAAAAACAGAGCTTGCTGGAACCTCACCGAACTCCCTTTGTTCCATTCATGACCCTCCCCTGTCAAGACTGTTTAGTCTGCCTCCCAGTTCTGATGAAGGGCCCAGGATATAAAACGTTAACTTTCTCTTTCCATAGATGCTGCCTGGCCTGCTGAGTTTTCCCAACAAATTAATTTTTTTATTCCTTTTTAATTTTGCCCATTTTCTTCTCAAACTCTCCCAGAATATTTATCTCCAGCCTTGATTACGTTGCAGTTATGATTCTGCAATGGCTACGAACCATTTGTTTCTATTTCCATCAATGACCAGAGTGTCATAGAGTTGCACAGCTTAGAAACAGACCCTTCAGCCCAAGTCATCTGCACCAACCAATCAAAGGTAATCCCATTTGCCTGCATTTTACCCAAAGCCCTTTTAAACTTACCTACTCATGCATCTTTTAAATGCTGTTAACGCATCTGCTTCAATCAGTTCCTCTGGTAGCTCTTTCCGGATACTGATCACACTTAGTGAAAAAAGTTGGTCTTCAGATTCTTATTAAACCTTAAACCCTTTCACCTTAAACCTATGCCCTCTAGTTCTTGATTCCCCAATCCTGGGAAAAGAAGTGTGATCATTCACCCTATCTATGCTGCTCATGAGCTTATACTCCAGAATAGCAACCCTCATTCATCTACATTCCAACTAATTAAAGTCATAGAGCAATACAGCACAGAAACAGATCCTCGAAGCAAACTAGGATGAACTGCCACAGGAAGTACTTGGGGCAGGTACATGAATGACATTTAAAAGGTATTTGGACATAGGAAAGGTTTAGAGAGACGTGGGCCAAATGCTGGCAAATCGAACTTGCTTAGCTTAGTGGCATGGACCAGTTGGCTTGAAAGATCCATCTCCATGCTCTATACCAACCAAGCCAACTAAGATTCATCTATCTTTTCACACTAAAAAAATGTCTTTTCACCACTTTCCCTGCTTTGGTTTCACCGTTCCCTCTAAGCTGCGCTGGTTCGTGGCCATGAATGAACTGAAATTCTTCTGCATGCGTAGCCTTTATTGCCGTGCAGCTGGAATTTTCTTTTATATAATGTTAATGTCATCTTGAAATTATGTTAATATAATTTTTAAATTATGCTAATATAATTTCAAAATCTATGTTAATATAATTATTAAATACTCCATAATTAATTGTGTTAATGAATATAAGCCATAAATTTTCTAAATAATAAACGTACCACAACTTTTTCTTTGAAACAAAAAGCTTCAATGTTTTACATTGTCAGTGTTTCAAATTATAACACTGTTATAAATTATAGCAATAAACACAGAACGCAAGTTGGTAGCCCACTGTTAATAAACCACCGACTCACTGAAGCCGATACCATCTAGTCAAAACATTTTACTTCTGCTGTTGTGCCTGTCAGCACCCATTCAAAGATTTTCTTTGTTGTACTATGTTTCATTATACCATTCAATTAACAAATGAAATCAAAAGTACTGCATGTGATTTTTCAATTTCATTCTAAATATTCATAGTATGCATATTACAATAAAAACATATAAAGTTCTGTGCAGATTTCAGGCCATGTAAAAATTTCCAGCTCAGAGCAATGGTTGGTCTGTGCAGCTGTAAACAAATATAGGGAACGTTGTTTGGTTTCTAAATGGAAGAAATGTTCTTTTTTATGCTCTCTCCCTTACTGACAATCTCTGTACAGCAGGAACAGTTGAGTAGTAAAGAGGCTTTTCAGCCCACCAGGTCTATGCTGACTATGATACTAAATTAAACTAATTCATCTGCCTACACATGGTCCAGATTCTTCCATTCTCTGCCAGTTCATTTGTCTGCCTAAATGCTTCTTAAAATTACTATCATTTCTGATTTTACCTTCTTCCCTGGCTGAGGATCACAGGCATTTGTCACTCTCTGTTTAAAAAAAAATTACCTTATAAGTCTCCTCTCAACAAAACTATGCCCTCCAATATTTGACATTTTCACCCTGGTGAAAACTCTCTACCTATTGTACCTCTGGCTTCTATCACATATGTACTTCTGTCACATCATCCCTCGGTCTCTGACACCAGAGAAAACAAGCAGTTTTGTTCAACCTCTCCCTGTAGGTCATACAATCCAATACAGGCAACATTCTGGTGAACTACCTGTGCACCCTTTCCAAGGCCTTGATATCTTTCCTATATTGTAGTCATCAGATTTGCACTCACTACTCCATATGTAGCCCCGGAGTTTGATACAGCTGCAAAATGACTTCCCAGTGTTTACTCATTTTCCTAGCCAAGGTATGCCTATTTTACCCTCTATCTATTTGTATTATAATTTCCTCAAAAAACTCAATCAAATTTATGAGACAAGACTCCACCCCCCTCCACACACACACACACACACACACACACACACACACACACACATAAACCTGTACGAACTAACCCTAATAAAGCCATCTTTTTCCAAGTGCATGAAAATGCTGCCCCAAAGAATCTTTCTCTACCAATGATGCAAGGCTCACCAGCCTATAATTTCCTGTTTTGTCCCTGTTACCTTTCTTAAACAAAGGAACAACGCTGGCTATTCTGCATTTTCTGGCACCTCTGCTGTGGCTAAAGTGGATGTAAGGATTTCGGTAAGGCCCAAGCAATCTCCTCACTTACTTCTCTCAGTATCCTGGACTAGATTCCATCAATGCAGAGCATTGAATAACAGTCATTCCTGCTGTGTTTATTATCCTGGCCGTGCCTGTTTTTTCCTGTTACACTTACTGACTTAACCACTACCTTTTCGTCGCTCACTCCACATGATGACCTACTGCTCTGGTTACCTTCTCTTGACCTGTAGTTTAAACCCTCTCGAGCAGCACTAGCAACCCACCCTGCAAATATGTTGGTGCTGTCCATTTTAGGTGCACCTAGTCCTTTTTATCACTTACCTGCCCTGGAAGAGAGCCCAATGATCCATGTACCTGAAGCCCTCCCACACCATCTGTTTAGACCCACATTGGACTATACATACTCTCCTCCTATTTCTTACCTCACTAGCAGATGACAGAGGGAGTAATTCTAAGCTCACAAAGCCTACAGGTCCTGCTTTTTAACTTACTATATAAATTCTGTCTGTAGGACCTCCTCTCCCTTCCTCCCTAAGTTGTTGGTACCAATAAGGAACATGACCTCTGTGTGCTCACCCACCTCTCCCAGAATGACCTGCACCTGCTCCAAGACATGCATGACCCTGGCATCATAATTCAAGATTCAAGATTGCTTGTCATTTCCACTACACAAGGAGAACAAAATAATTGTTTCTCCAGATCCGATATAGCACAAAAAACACAGTAAGATAAGGAACACAAGAATAATAATAAATCACAATTAAATACAAACATGTAAGATAGCTTATATACATATTCTGAATGTATGTCCATAAAGTGACGCTAGGCACAGGAGTGCCTGTACATAAGATAACTGACAGGAAATGGTAAAGTAATGTTTGGGGGTGTGGTCGGGTGGGTTAGTGGGTGGAGGTGTTGATCAGTTTTACTGCTTGGGGAAAGTAATTGTTTTTGAGTCTGGTGGTCCTGTCATACAATGCTATGTAGCCTTCTCCCAGATGGAGTGGGACAAACAGTTCATGACCAAGGTGGGTGGGATCCTTCATGACGTTACTGGCACCTTTCCATATATTTATCCTTTATGGTGGGTAGGCTGGTGCCAGTGATGCAGTTATGACTCCCTGTTGTATAGTCTTTCTGTGCACTGCAGTGCAGTTTCTGTACCAAGCAGTGATGCAGCTTGTTAGGGTGCTCTCTGCTGCGCACCTGTAGAATGACGTGAGCTTAGACGTGTGCAGGCCAACTCTCTCTTCAGCCTCCTCAGAAAGTACAGGTTTCTTGATGGATGTGTAGGGTGTGTTCTGGAGCCATGAGAGCTTGCATGACATATGCATTCCCAAGAGTTTCCACTGCTGTGCCACCAATGTAAAAAGGGGTGTGATGAGGAGCGGGAGGCAACACACCATCCTGGGTCACGGTAAAGGTCACAGAAACACTTGTCTGTGTCCCTGACTATCAAGTCATCAAGCACTACTGTTCACTTGGTCTTTGAACTCCCTGCTGTGCCACAGAGCCGGTTATGGTGTCACTCATCTGACAGCTGATGTTACTGTTACCCACCTCTCCTATAGTATCCAAAGTGATAGACTTGTTGGGGGTGCAGAGACTACCTATCTGCCCTTCCCTCGTGGTTACCCTTCTATTTGACTGAACCTTTGGTGTGACCACCTCTCCAAAGCTCCCATCTATGACACTCTTTGCTTCCTATATGTTCCTCAGTGAGTCCAACTACCCCTCCAAGTGATCTGTGTGGTCTGAGAGGAGCTTCCTGTCGATGCAGTCTGTGGAAACGTTTGGCCTCTCCTTGATCTCCCGCATCTCACAGGAAGAGCAGACCACTCCAACGACAGCAATTTCTCCTTCAGAGGTTATTACTGGATTAAAAGAAATGAAAAACCTTTGTCATCACTCAGCATCCTCGCTGAAGACTCACTTGTCAAAGCCTCTGCACTTCTCCCTCAAAACAATGTCTTCCAATATCATTTCCCATTTTTTACCCTGCTCTATCACGAGGTTCTTTCTCTTTAGTTTTCCACGTTGGGCCAACTCTGCTATTCAGCTGAAGATTTTTATATGGCCTGAATTACCTGATTCACTTGTCAATTCTTTTTTATGAGAGAGATTGGTGGGGTGGGGGGGGGTTATTAGAGAGAGGAAGCTTCTACACAGTGTAAAGAGTTGTTTCTTTGAGAGTGAGTGAGAAAGGAGATTATATTAAAGGGACTGAGGGAGTAGATTATTTCAAAGAGAAAAAGGAAGGAAATGATAACAGAGAACAACAAAGGAGTTTACTTTATAAAGAGTGAGGGAGGAACTAATTCTACAGAGAGTGAATGGGGACATTACATTAGAGAGGTGAGTGTCACTTTATACACTAGATAGAGTGAGGGGATACCATATTAGAGAAGTGAGGAGTGAAATTATGTTAGAGAGATTGAGGGAAAAACCAGTCATGAAAAAGAGTGTATGTACAAGGAGTCTTCATTAGAGCAAGATTTTATTTGAGGGAGAGAATTGAAGGTGAGATATTGGCATGAGGGAGACATTTATGAGAGAAGTAGATTGAGGGATGTTTGTTGGAGAGAAATGGAAAGTGAAATATTGTTAGGGAAAGGGAGAAGTGTTTGACGAGAGGAATATCATTAGAGCGAGAAAGGAGGGGGGATTATTTCAGTATCCCCCAAGTTAGGGAAGTTGCTGCCATCTGCTGTATTGTTACTGACATGACAACATTACCGTAGGCAATTATTTCCATGTTCTCAGCCCGAAATATCGACTGTCCAATCTTTCCGTGGATGCTGCCTGACTTGTCATTTCCTCCAGCATTTTGTGTGAGTGGCTGATTATTACACTGGGTCATTTTGCAGGCTGGTCAAACACAGGTTTGATGAGCTAAAATTATTCCTTCTGTGCTACTCTAGCCAGTGACTTGCAGGCACATATTCTCATCCCACTGCAGTGGTGAATGTTTTGTGAGAGTATGGGATGGTATCAATTAATTGTATTTTTAGTTCAGAATTCCAGCATGTGCAGTTTTTTGCCTTTTCTAATGGTCAGAAAATTGTCCCTTTTTTGGATGGGAATTTCATGGCTTGCAGCCAATCCCTTTTATTTATTGTCAAAAACATTCATTGGTCATAAAAATACATATACGAGAATTACTATCAGTGCACATCTTTCATAACATCCACTAGGCCTTCAAATCAACACACACTATTTGCAGTGCATCAAAGCCAGCCATATTTCCTTTTTAAACAGTACACCGATGAAGTATTTGAGAGGCAATTATACAAGGTCCAGACCTTCCAGAAGCAGCCCGACTCTAGACTGTGGTCCTTCCCTACAGAGCTGTTGTGGTGGGTGCTCAGAATGTGCCAGTCAGCAGCTTTCTCCTATGAATATTCCCCCACCAAAAAGGTTCAGGATTTGTTGCAGATTGGTGTCAAGACAGCTAAGCACAGTTGGCATAGCAACAAAACTGCTCCTACTGGTCTCAGGAAAGGGGGAACTTAGCTTTGATCCCCATAAATTGTACTGAAAATTGCATCTAGAATATAAACTATTTCATTGGCTTAATCTCCATTTATTTGCATTTTAGTAAATGTAAACCAAACTCAACACCATCCGCAATGTTTGCAATTTTGCTTTTATTTTAAAAATAGGTTTTCAAAAATATGTCTTGACATACAGACAACATTTGATGAGCTCTATAAGGATTTTATCATTAAAGAAAATTAACATTTTAACTTGTGCCTAATTTCTGTGAGTCAGATCTTAATTTCTAAGATGTATGCTAACTTAAGTTGTAGTACAGTGGTCAGTGCCTCAGTAAAGTTAAAAACTTATACAAAAATAGTAACACAGCTGGTAGAACCAAATCACTGACTCAGAGCGCCAGAAAAACCCAGCTTCGATCCTGGCCTCTGGTATTGTCCATGTGTGGAATTTGCACTGTCACCCTGTGACCTCTGGTTTCCTCCCAAGGACAACCGAGTTGGTGGGTCTGTAAAGAGTGAGAGAATGTTGGGGAATACAGAGGCAACTGGGAGTTATGGAGTGCAGAAAATGACAGAGCTGGTCCATGGGTAGATTGGAAACCAACAGTGGGAGTGTTAGCCCAAAAGTCACCCTGATCTGGGCTCAGTTCACTTTCAGTTCCCATTCTCCTACCAGCAAGGTCCACTGACAGCAGGACCAGCATAAGTCTGCCTTGCACACACCTCCCACCCCACAGCTTTGTCAGACCCGCACAGGTGTGAGGGGAGGGCGGCAGTACGATCTCACCACAACAAGAGAAAATCTGCAGATGCTGTAAATCCAAGCAACACACACAAATTGCTGTAGGAACTTAGCAGGCCAGGCAGCATCTGTGGAAAAGAGTATAGTCAACATTTCAGACCAAGACCCTTCGTCAGGATGCGAGAAAAAAAAGATGAGTCAGAGTTAGAAGGTGGGGGTAGGGAGGAAAAAACACAAAGTCTTAGATGAACGAGGTGCAGGCTGGAGAAGGGGGAGTCTGATAGGAGAGGACAGAAAGCCATTGGAAGGAAGAAAAGGGGGAGGAGCACCAGAGGGATGTGATGGGCAGGCAAGGAGATAAGGTGAGAGAGGGAGAAGGGAATAGGGAATAGTGAAAGTGGGGGGAGGGCAATACCGGAAGTTCGAGAAATCGGTGTTCATGCCATCAGGTTGGAGGCTACCCGTACAGATAATCTACTGTATCCGGTGCTCCCATTGTGACCTCCTGTATATCAGTGAGACCCGACGTTGATTGGGAGGCTGCTTCACCAAGCACCTATGTTCCGTTTGCCAGAAAAAGCGGGATCTCCCAGTGGCCACCCATTTTAATTCCACTTCCCATTTCCATTCCAACATGTCAGTCCATGGCCTCCTCTACTGTCATGATGAGGCCACACTCAGGTTGAGTAACCTCCAACCCGATGGTATGAACATCAATTTCTTGAATTTCTGGTAACGTCCCCCCTTCACCATTCCCCATTCAATAAATAGACAATAGGTGCAGAAGTAGACCATTCGGCCCTTCGAGCCTGCACCGCCATTCTGAGATCATGGCTGATCATCTACTATCAATACCCGGTTCATGCCTTGTCCCAATAACCCTTGATTCCCCTATCCATAAGATACCTATCTAGCTCCTTCTTGAAAGCATCCAGAGAACTGGCCTCCACTGCCTTTTGAGGCAGCATGTTCCACACCTCCACAACTCTCTGGGAGAAGAAGTTCCTCCTCAACTCCGTCCTAAATGACCTAATTCTTAAACCATGCCCTCTGGTACTGGACTTTCCCAGCATGTGGAACATATTTCCTGCCTCTATCTTGTCCAATCCCTTAATAATCTTATATGTCTCAATCAGATCCCCCCTCAATCTCCTTAATTCCAGCGTGTACAAGCCCAGTCTCTCTAACCTCTCTGCGTAAGACAGTCCGGACATCCCAGGAATTAACCTAGTGAACCTACGCTGCACCTCCACAGCCAGGATGTCCTTCCTTAACCCTGGAGACCAAAACTGCACACAATACTCCAGGTGTGGTCTCACCAGGGCCCTGTACAAATGCAAAAGGATTTCCTTGCTCTTGTACTCAATTCCCTTTGTAATAAAGGCCAACATTCCATTAGCCTTCTTCACTGCCTGCTGCACTTGCTCATTCACCTTCAGAGACTGATGAACAAGTACTCCTAGATCTCTTTGTATTTCTCCCTTACCTAACTCCACACCGTTCAGATAATAATCTGCCTTCCTGTTCTTGCTCCCAAAGTGAATAACCTCACACTTATCCACATTAAACGCCATCTGCCAAGTTTCTGCCCACTCACCCAGCCTATCCAAGTCACCTTGAATTCTCCTAACATCCTCATCACATGTCACATTGCCACCTAGCTTAGTATCATCAGCAAACTTGCTGATGTTATTCACAATGCCTTCCTCTAAATCATTGACGTAAATCGTAAACAGCTGTGGTCCCAATACCGAGCCCTGTGGCACCCCACTAGTCACCACCTGCCATTCCGAGAAACACCCATTCACTGCTACCCTTTGCTTTCTATCTGCCAACCAGTTTTCTATCCATGTCAATATCCTCCCCCCAATGCCATGAGCTCTGATTTTACCCGCCAATCTCCTATGTGGTACCTTATCAAATGCCTTCTGAAAATCAAGGTACACCACATCCACTGGATCTCCCGCGTCTATCTTCCTGGTTACATCCTCGAAAAACTCCAATAGATTAGTCAACCATGATTTGCCCTTGGTAAATCCATGCTGGCTCGGCCCACTGCTATCACTGCTATCAAGATATGCTGCTATTTCATCTTTAATAATGGACTCTAGCATCTTCCCCACTACTGATGTTAGGCTAACAGGGCAATAGTTCTCTGTTTTCTCCTTCCCTCCTTTCTTAAAAAGTGGGATAACATTAGCCATTCGCCAATCATCAGGAACTGATCCTGAATCTAAGGAACATTGGAAAATGATCACCAATGCATCCGCAATTTCCAGAGCCACCTCCTTTAGTACCCTAGGATGCAGACCATCTGGAGCTGGGGATTTGTTAGCCTTCAGTCCCATCAGTCTACTCATCACCGTTTCCTTCCTAATGTCAATCTGTTTCAGTTCCTCTGTTACCCTATGTCCTTGGCCCATCCATACATTTGGGAGATTGCTTGTGTCTTCCCTAGTGAAGACAGGTCCAAAGTACTCATTAAATTCGTCTGCCATTTCTCTGTTTCCCATAACAATTTCTCCCAATTCATTCTTCAAGGGCCCAACATTGTTCTTAACTATCTTCCTTCTCTTCACATACCTAAAAAAACTTTTGCTATCTTCCTTTATATTCCTAGCTAGCTTGCGTTCATACCTCATTTTTTCTTCCCGTATTGCCTTTTTAGTTAAGTTCTGTTCTCCTTAAAAATTTCCCAATCATCCGTCTTCCCACTCACCTTAGCTCTGTTATACTTCTTTTTTAATGCTATGCTATCTCTGACTTCCTTTGTCAACCACTGTGGCCACTTTCCCCCCTTTGAATCCTTCCTTCTCCGGGGGATGAACTGATTTTGCACCTTGTGCATTATTCCCAAGAATACCTGCCATTGCTGTTCCACTGTCTTTTCTGCTAGGATATCCGACCAGTCAACTTTGACCAGGTCCTCCCTCATGGCTCCATAGTCTCCTTTGTTCATCTGCAATACTGACACTTCTGATCTGCCCTATCCCCTCTCACCTTACTCCTTACTTCCCCATCACCTCCCTGTGGTGCTCCTCCCATTTTCTTTCTTCCATGGCCTTCTGCCCTCTCCTATTAGATTCCCCCTTCTCCAGTCTTGTATCTCTTTCACCAAACAATTTCCTGGCTCTTTACTTCATCCCTTCCCTGCCCAGTTTCACCGATCACCTTGTGTTTCTTCCTCCCATCCCCCACCTTCTAACTCTGACTCCTCGCCTTTTTTTCTCCAAATCTGATAAAGGATCTTGGCCCAAAACATCGACTATATTCTTTTCCATAGATGTTGCCTGGCCCTCTGAATTCCTCCAGCATTTTGTGTGTGTTGCTCGGATCTCACAACCAGCAATCCTAGTGCTGTAATACCACAGTATACCAGCATGTGGTGCTGCTGTCCCAGGATCAGTCACCTTCTCCTTTGGGACCCAGTAAAATCAAAAGTGTCTTTATCCAATTATGTCTTATTGTATTTATTATTTTTTAAAAGTATGGGCAGCATTGACAATGCCAGTTTTTAATGCACAACCTCAAATGGTTGTGGATAACAAAAGAACACTGAGTTATTGGACATTTAGTTCACACACACTCGGGCAAAGGCAAAGTTCACCCTACTCTTGTGTAATAAACAAGCAACAATCAGTTTTGGATCAATGACCATAGTGCTATTAATTTTTAAATTGTTGTGGGAAGAGACATAAATGTTTATCCTGACTGGCAAAGCAATGTTGATATGCAGAAAGACCTTGGGTGAAAGTCCATGGTTACCTGAAAGTGTAATAGAGTGGCAAAGAAGACATGTGGCGCGCTAGACTTTATCAGTCAAGACATTGAGTTTAAGAGCTGGGGTGTCATATTAACAGCTTTATAAAATCTGGTGAGGCCACATATTGAGCTCAATTCTGGTTGTACGATTAGAGGAAGGGTGTGGAGGCTTTGAAGAGGTTTACCAAGATGCACCCTGGATTAGAGTGCCATAAGGGGAGGTTGGACAAACCTGGGATCATTCAATGATGAGGGGTGACCTGATAGAAATTTATAAAATTTGGAGAGAGACAGCCAGTATCTTTTTAGCCTGGATTGAAATGTCTAAAAACTAGAGGGCATGCATTTAAGGTGAGGGGGGAAAGTTCAAAGGAGATGTGCTGGGCAGGTCTTTTTACACAGAGTGGTGGGTAACTGGTATGGTAGAGGCGTTTAAGAGGCTCTTAGACAGGCATGTGAATGTGTAGAGAATTGAGGGATATGGACCATGTGGAGGCAGAAGGGATTAAGTGTCAGCACAATGCTGTGAGCCAAGGGCTTGTTCCTATGTTGTACTGTTCTATGTCAGATATAATGAATGGCATGTCACACTCATTAGTGCTGAGACCTGAACATTTTACAATTTATAGAAATGACTGGGATGAAGACATTGAAAGTTTCATTGTTAAACTTGCTGATGACACAAGACATGTAGAATGGTAAGTTTGAAGAGGACAAAGGGATATGGACAGGTAAGGTGAGAGGACAAAGGTTTGCAAGTGGAGTATAATGTGGGAAAATGTGAAATCAAACATTTTGGCAGAAAATATTTAAAAGGAAACACATGATCAAAATGGTGAGAGACTACAGAGTTCTGAGGTGCAGAGGAAACTCTCCCGGTGCGTCAGTATGCCAGTATTGCTTGTAATTAAGAATGTTTTGTTTATTGTATTGCGAACTAAATACGCAAGTAAGGAGGATATGCTTCAGTTATTACGGCGGTGGTGAGACCACATCTGGAATACTGTGTTCAGGAATGGTTTCATTATTACAAGAAAGGGTGTAAATCCATTGGAAACACTTCAGAGAAGATGTAAAATCAGATTAATTCTCACTGACAGACGACATGGAATTTGTTGTTTTGTGGTAGTAGTCATAACATCACTATAAATTACAACATTAAATAAACAATGTAATAAAACAGAATAATGAGGTAGTGTTCATGGGTTCATAGATCATTCAGGAATCTGTTGGTGGAGGGGAAGAAGCTGTTCCTGAATCACTGAGTGTGTGTCTTCAGGCTCCTTTCCTCCCTGATGGTAGTAATGAGCAGAGGGCATGGTCCAGATCGTGAGGGTCCTTAATGATCAATACCGCCTTCTTGAGGCACTGCCTCTTGAAAATGCCCTCAGTGGTAGGGAGAGTCGTACCCATCATGGAGCTGGCTGGGTCTACACCCTCTGCAGTTTCTTTTGCTCCTGTGCATTGGAATCTCCGTACCAGGATGTGATGCACCAGCCAGAATGCTGTCCACCATAAATCTGCAGGAGTCTTTGGTGACATACCAAATCTCCTCAAACACCTAATGAAGTAGAGCTGTTGGCTAATATATTAAATATTACATGATAATTCCCTGGACTAATACATCAAATGAGGTATTTGTCTTATGAGGTTGGATAGGCCAGACTGAGAGTGTAGCAATTTGGAGATGGTTTGATGCAACCATACTTTTTGAGAAGTTCAAAACCTGCAGGAACCAAAACAGCAAGGAATATGTTTGCCTTTTTCTTGCCTGCAATTTCACCATGCAAAACATTGTAATTAAGAACTAAAGTTTTCTGATCCCTCTGGGTGTGGACCTGTACATCTGTTGGCACTTTACTAAGCTGCATTCATTCCAATGGAGAGGGCATACAAGGAAGCAAAAATTAGTGGGAAGACGGAGGATTGGGAAGTTTTTAAAACCTTACAAAAGGAAACCAAGAAGGTCATTAAGAGAGAAAAGATTAACTATGAAAGGAAACTAGCAAATAATATCAAAGAGGATACTAAAAGCTTTTTCAAGTATATAAAGAGTAAAAGACAGGTGAGAGTAGATATAGGACCGATAGAAAATGATACTGGTGAAATTGTAATGGGAGATGAGGAGATGGCAGAGGAACTGAACAAGTATTTTGCATCAGTCTTCTCTGAGGAAGACAGCAGGATACCGGACACTCAAGGGTGGCAGGGAAGAGAAGTGTGCGCAGTCACAATTACGATACAGAAAGTACTCAGGAAGCTGAATAGGCTAAAGGTCGATAAATCTCCTGGACCAGATGAAATGCACCCTCGTGTTCTGAAGGAAGTAGCTGTGGAGATTGCAGAGGCATTAGCGATGATCTTTCAAAAGTCGATAGATTCTGGCATGGTTCCGGAAGACTGGAAGATTGCAAATGTCACTCCGCTATTTAAGAAGGGGGCAAGGAAGCAAAAAGGAAATTAATAGACCTGTTAGTTTGACGTCCGTGGTTGGGAAGTTGTTGGAGTCAATTGTCAAGGATGAGGTTACAGAGTACCTGGAGGCATATGACAAGATAGGCAGAACTCAGCATGGATTCCTTAAAGGAAAATCCTGCCTGACAAACCTATTACAATTTTTTGAGGAAATTACCAGTAGGCTAGACAAGGGAGATGCAGTGGATGTTGTATATTTGGATTTTCAGAAGGCCTTTGACAAGATGCCACACATGAGGCTACTTAACAAGATAAGAGTCCATGGAATTACAGGAAAGTTACATACGTGGATAGAGCATTGGCTGATTAGCAGGAAACAGAGAGTGGGAATAAAGGGATCCTATTCTGGTTGGCTGCCAGTTACCGGTGGTGTTCCACAGGGATCAGTGTTGGGGCCGCTTCTTTTTACATTGTACATCAACGATTTGGATTATGGAATAGATGGCTTTGTGGCTAAGTTTGCTGACGATACGAAGATAGGTGGAGGGGCCAGTAGTGCTGAGGAAACGGAGAGTCTGCAGAGAGACTTGGATAGATTGGAAGAACGGGCAGAGAAGTGGCAAATGAAGTACAATGTTGGAAAGTGTATGGTTATGCACGTTGGCAGAAAAAATAAACGGGCAGACTATTATTTAAATAGGGAAAAAATTCAAAGTTCTGAGATGCAACGGGACTTGGGAGTCCTCGTACAGGATTCCCTTAAAGTTAACCTCCAGGTTGAGTCAGTAGTGAAGAAGGTGAATGCAATGTTGGCATTCATTTCTAGAGGAATAGAGTATAGGAGCAGGGATGTGATGTTGAGGCTATATAAGGTGCTGGTGAGACCTCACTTGGAGTACTGTGGGCAGTTTTGGTCTCCTTATTTAAGAAAGGATGTGCTGACGTTGGAGAGGGTACAGAGAAGATTCACTAGAATGATTCCGGGAATGAGAGGGTTAACATATGAGGAACGTTTGTCCGCTCTTGGACTGTATTCCTTGGAGTTTAGAAGAATGAGGGGAGACCTCATAGAAACATTTCGAATGTTAAAAGGCATGGACAGAGTGGATGTGGCAAAGTTGTTTCCCATGATGGGGGAGTCTAGTACGAGAGGGCATGACTTCAGGATTGAAGGGCGCCCTTTCAGAACAGAAATGCGAAGTAATTTTTTTAGTCAGAGGGTGGTGAATCTATGGAATTTGTTGCCACGGGCAGCAGTGGAGGCCAAGTCATTGGGTGTATTTAAGGCAGAGATTGATAGGTATCTGAGTAGCCAGGGCATCAAAAGTTATGGTGAGAAGGCGGGGCAGTGGGACTAAATAGGATAAAATGGATCAGCTCATGATAAAATGGCGGAGCAGACTCGATACTTCTACTCCTTTGTCTTATGGTCTTATGGTCAATGAATGGAGGTTGCACTGTAATGATAAAACCGTTGCTGGTTATTCACACACTCCACAGCTGTGTACAGGATGTTTGCAGAATCTAGTTCAGGGCAATTAGCCGCCCCAGCGGTAATGTCCTTTGTGCTAACAACAGAGAGAGAGGAAGCCAGAGACCAGCCCTTCACCTGGGTGTGGAAACATTGTCCCTTTTTATTAACTGCTAATGAACTGGCATTATGGCAACTCAGGGCAGATAAGTAAAACAAATAACATGTTTCTTCAGATAACACAGGACTCTGATCCTCAGTCCAGATCACTGATCCATTTCCTGTCTAGATCTCTGATCAACCTCAAGTCTAGGTCTTTGGTCCATCTTCCAAGTCCAGATCTCTGATCCTCAATCCGCATCACTGATCCACCCCAAGTTAGGCTTGGATCTGGCTATTGTTAGAGGTCTCTTTTAAATGTATGGGTTGATTGACAGAATTTGGGCATTTTCTGCTTGCTCTCGGTCATGACAGGCTGACTCTTTCCCCTCAGACAGTGCTACCCAGCTCTGGACTCCCCAACCTGGAGGAAGAGCCTTCAGTCTCTTCTCACTCATCCAGCCCAGTGAGAGGAGGCCAGACCTCACTCCCTCATTGAGCTGCATAATTGCTTGAATTTAGTCTCAATGATCAAACTGCCCAGTTTCCAGGCAGGTGCTGGAAATGTTTGTGGGGAACACTTGTTGAACAGTAATCATTCTGTAACTCTATCAGCTTCAAGGTAGTTGTGAAAAGGTTAGACTAACCTAATCCCAGTAGCATAAGAGAGGATCTGGTGAGGGTAGAATGGGCGTAGATGCATGCAGGTAAAATTGGAGTCCTGACGAAGGGTCTCGGCCTGAAGCGTCGACTGTACCTCTTCCTAGAGATGCTGCCTGGCCTGCTGCGTTCACCAGCAACTTTGATGTGTGTTATTAGGTAAAATTGGAAATTGGTTGATTATTGTGATGGGTGCTGAGATACAGAGAAAAGATTTTGTTTTACATGCCATCCAACCAAATCATTCCGTACTTAAATACATTAAGACAGTACAAAGTGGAAAAAAAACAAAATGCAAAATATAACATTACAGTTACAGAGGAAGTGCAGTGCATGTTAGGCCTGCTCCTGCTAAGAGCTCCCAGCTAACTGGATTCACTTGACACTCATTCCAATCTCTTAATCTGCAACCCATTTAACCCCAGTGCTCAATCACAGTCCTTGTCCACCCATCAAACCAGCCAGCCTCAACCAGTTGTTCATAGTCTTCACTTTCCCTGCTTAAAGTTTACGTTGTTGTCTGTTGTGTTTATTTTCTGTTCTCCCTTGTTTTGTGTCCCCTCGCAGATGGTTATTTTGTTGTCTGTTATTAAAGTTATTGTTCATCCTTGAATCATCCCCACTGCTCTGCCTTTGGGTCAAGCCTGCTCTACATTTCCTGACAAGGTGAGTGAACCATTGATTGACCCAGCAGAAGTTGTCTGCCAACATGAGCTCACGATCTAGAAGCATCAGGATACCCTTGACCATCTGTCCACCACTCTCACCCACCTGTCCAGCTTGGTACAGCAACTCCAGGCCAGTCAGCCTCCACCCTCACAGCCCAGGATTCCGTGCCTAAACGCTTCGGCGGGTCTCCAACCCAATGTCGCAACTTCCTGTCACAGTGTGTCTTCCATTTCGAGCTCCGGCTGTCTCGGTATTCATTGGACCGAGCCAAAATTGCCTTTGTCACCTCTCTCTTGACTGGGTGAGCTCTGACCTGGGCCACCGCTAACTGGGACAATGAAGTCACCATTTGCAACAGATATGAGGATTTCTCCACTGAAATGCGCCAGGTTCTTGACCATCCATGAAGCTGAAGGGAGGCGGTGGATCTGGTGCTTTGCCTGCACCAAGGTTCATGTCACATTCTGTGCTGGATTACACGGTGGAGTTCAGGACCCTCGCGGCAGAGTACGGCTGGAATACAGATGCGTTACTGGCCCTTTCCCATCACGGCCTCTCAGAGCACTTGAGGGATGAGCTATTTACCTGGGAGATGCCCATGAACCTTGAAAGCCTATCACTCTGGCTGTCCGAATTAACAGGCATCTTACTGATCAGCTCTCCAGATCATCAGCCAGAACCCTCGTTCCGTTCCCAGAACCATTTCAGGCTGCAGGACCCTCATCACCAATGGCTCTTGAAACCAGGTAGTTAGGGAGAGCTTCCTTCGACCCCTCCCCACTCCCCCCACCCCCAGGATCGTGAGCATCAATGCTGAAACCACTTGTGTGCTTACTGCGGAACAGTCGACCATCAATGCATCAAATGCCCCCTGCATCCAGATGGCGCCTCCAGGTAGAGACAAGGGGTCTTATATCTGCCAAGCTTTTCCCGGCCCCTCGCTCCAGCACTGTAACCCATCTTACTCTCTCTGTCCTCCTCCACACGCCATCGGCTCTGAACACACAGGAGGCTCTGGTAGATTCCAGTGCAGCAGACAACTTTCTGGATCGGACTCTGTATGTGTAGTTTGGACTCCCTACTGAAACTATCTCTCATCCTTCAACACTATGGCCATCTCTTGGGGTCTGGGACAGTCAGCGTGCACACGAGCATCGGATAGCAGCGCAAGTCCATCTAATTTTTCCTTTTGGACTCACCCAGCTTTGCTGTCATTCTATCACAACCCTCACTTCACCTGGTCATCCAGTTCTCTGATTAGTTGGGAACCCACCGGACTGCACCCTCACTAGACTTCACCCTGTAAATCCGTGGAGACAGAGGAAGCCTTCGACCTCACCAAACTCCCACAGGAATATCACGACTTAGCCTTCACCTTCAGTAAAAACATCCTGCTGCCTCACAGACCACACAACTGTGCAATCAACCTCCTTCCGAGCACCACCCCTCCCTGAGGCCTTCTGTTATCCCTGTCTCCACTGGAGACCCAAGGCATGCATGACTACATTGCCAAGGCACTACATCATGTGTCCATCTTGGTCCCCAGCCGGTGCAGGATTCTTCAAAGAGGAAAATGAAGGTCCTCATCCCTGCATTGATTACCATGGACTCAGCAAAATCACATTAAGAACTGCTACCACCTTCTCTTGATGGATAGTACATTTAAAACACTTTGTGGGGCCCAGATCTTCACCGAACTGGATCTACAGAGTGCAAACAACCTGATCAGCATCCGCTAGGGGGATGAGTGGAAGACGCCGTTCATAACACCCACTGGCTGCCCTTTTGGACTCAAATAATAAAGGACGTACCTGTAACATGGGGGAGGGGGTTAGTAAAGGGAGACTTATGAGACAAGTATTTTCTTTATGCAGAGAGTGGTTGGTGCCTGAAAAGCTTTGCAATGCATAGTGGTGGATCAGATACAGCAGTGGTATTTAAGAGGCATTTAGACATGAATATACAGGGTTGGAGCTATGTGGATCACATGCAGGCAAATTGGTTTAGTTTAATTTGGCAACATGGTCATCATGGATACAATGCTGATGGCTTGTTCCTGTGCTGTACTGTTCTAGGTTCTGTGTCCTAATGCTGTTCCCCTTCACATATAATATTGGTTTTCTGTTACATGTACAGAGAGACAGTGAAAAACTTTGCTTTGTGTGCCATTCAGACTGATCATGCCATACATAAATACGATGAGATAGTCAATGCAGAACAGAGTGTTGCAGCTGCAGAGAAAGTTCAATGAGTGTTCTTTTCCCAGCATCTGCTGCTTCTCTCATTTGGGGTGACACGGTTGTGTAGCAGTTAGCACAACGCTTTACACCAGAGATCCAGGTTCACTTCCTGCTGCTGTCTGTAAGGAAGTTGTACTGCATGGGTTTCCTCCCATACTCCAAAGATATACCAGTTGGTAGATTAATTGGTCATTGTAAATTGTCTCATGATTAGGCTAGAGTTAAATCAAGGGTTTCTGGGCAGCACAGCTCGAAGGGCCAGAAGGACCTGTTCTGCACTGTATCTCAATAATTTAAATAAATTTATTTGCGACATGCAGGATCACTTTCTCCAGAACTACATCAGATCAAGAAGGTGGCTCACCACCACCACATTCTCAAGGGCAGTTAGGGGTGGTCAGTAATGTTGGGCTTGCCGGTGACAGTAACATAACATCGATGGATGACATGGTAGAGTTTAGTATAGGTGATTTGTGGCAGGATTTGCAACTCTGTAGGTTGGCCTGAAGGGGAATTGGGGTGGAGAGGCAGGCTGTCTGGGATGGGGGGAGTGAGGATTGAGAAATGCTGTGTGCCAATGTGCAGGATTTCTGCTTGAATGAGACTGCAAAGGGAGATAGCCGGAGATTGGATGTAAATTTTATTACAGATGGAAAAAGTCTGAGATTCCGGAAAGCAATTTGCATTAGGTTAATTGGTCGCATCCATGCAAAGTAATGCTTGGGATACTTTACAGAGAGAAAATAGCATGCAAAACCTTCCAACCACACTGCGATTTAGCTACTAAACACGGCCTGTGGAGTATCTCTCCCTGAGGGGATGTTCTGCCATTCAGCACAGAGGGAACTCCTTATCTGATCTCCCTATTGGTTGGGACTGGAAGATTTGAGTGGTCCAGTCTTCCTCCATGGCTGTCGCTGAGGCTCGTGCCATTCACATGACGCCTGGTGGCATAGCAGTTAAGTCACTGAACTAGTTGCCAGAACTCTGGGCCAAATTTGAATCCCACTCAGGGTGATTGTGGAAGTTAAATTAAGATTAAAATCTGACACTTGAAAGAGAAACATCAGCCACCCGTCCCCACTAAAAGCCAACTAGGGATGGACAATAAATTCCAGCCTTGACCATATCCCCAAAAGATGAATTTAAAATATTATTGGAATGTTGCAAAAGCCCTTCTGGTTATGTGTACCCAAGATGTCTCCAGGTTCACAAATGTGGTGAGGATGGTTTTTGGCGTGCAGACCTATCAATCAGGGTATTGAGTGTAGAAGTTGGGTTGTTAGATGCCAGTTGTACAAGACGTTGGTGAAGCTGCATTTTGGAATATATGTTCTGTACTGGTTGCCCTACAGTGGGAAAGGGTTAAGAAGAATTTGAAATTTGCAACACATCAAGGCAATGTCTGCCAGTTCTTTCCCTTTAGCATTGGAATTATTAATTATTGACATTTAATTATTTGGATTCCAAAATGAAAGAGGCAACACAAAAGCAACAAGTCACAAGTGAATGTCAGAGACTCGGCTACACTGTGAAAACTGATGCTGACAATTGCAGTTTTATGGGCAGTTTCTGTTAGTCGGCCAAGTGAAGTAACAACTCAGACTGGTGTCAGTGACCTTAAGCTTGCTTATAGAGTAGGGAGAGTAAAACTATTTTCCATAATTGGTCGAAGACACAGACCCTGGGACAGAGAGAGAGTATACAACCTGTAGCACAGTTGCTGGGACACTCCTGGAGTAAATGCTTCCACCTAACCTGTTGTATAAAGATTTAAGAATATTTTGCAAAAGCTGGTAGATGTTATGGATTTTTTTCTGTCCTTGTTGGAGGCTTCATTGCCACAATGTGTTTTATTGGTGGATTTCTCCAGTCCCATTGGCGCTCACCCCTGTGTGCCTGGGCTGTGCAAACACAACAGAACCAAGCTTATATTCCTCCAATGTATTGTGGGAGATTCCAGCTCCTAATCTGGCACTGTTACAGTGAAGGATGTCAGTCTGGAGATCATCATCTGCACTTTTTACACAGTCATATAGTAGGTGGCCGAAGTGTCTTCTCTCTTCCTGAACTATGACTTCCTCTCTACCACAGTGTACTTCACATCTGCTTCTTGCTAGGACAAAACAAGGATGGTATTCCCCTGTTCCTCACTGTCTTCCCCACCTTCCTCCACTTTCAATAGGTCAATTTTTGCAATTACCACCAGCTCTTACAAGATTCCACCACTCCTCCCCTCACTTTACAGCATTCTGAAGGGGATGGTTCGCTTACCGACTCCACCCTTTCATTCTTATCAACTGGTGGCACCTTCCCAAGCAGTCACAGCTGATGCAGCCCTGTCCTTTCACCTCTTCCCTTCCCACCACCCAAAAATCCAAACAGCCCTTCCAGGTGAAACAAGGATTCACTTCCCACCCAGTGAACTTTATTCAGTGTTCCCAACATGTTTGTTTTTCTACAGTGGAGAAATGTACTGTAGAAAACATCCTAACCACATGCATCGTGGCTCAGTACGGCAGCTGCTCTGCCTGGAACACAAAAAGCAGGGATTGTGAACACGGCCCTGCACATCACAGAAACCAACTTACAAAACAACGGAAAATCTGCAGGTGCTGCAAATCCAAGCGATACACACAAAATGCTGGAGGAACTGAGCAGGCCAGACAGCATCTGTGGAAAAAGAGTGAACAGTCGACGTTTCAGGCTGAGACCCTTCAGCAGGACTGGAGAAGCAAGCTTCTCCGCCGTAGACTCTGTCTACAGTTCTTGCTGCCTTGGTAAAGCATTCAGCATAATCAAAGACCTCTCCCACTCAAACATTCTCTCTTCTCCCTCCACCCATCAGGCAGAAGGTAACAGAGCCTCCAGGCTCAAATGCAATTCTTTCTGGCTGTTATAAGATTATTGAATGGTTCCTGGTTCCCTAGTATGGTAAGATGCACTCTAGGCCTCACAATCTACCTTGTCATGGCCTTGCGCTGTGACATTATACCCTGCAATCCAATGTTGAGTTCCTTTACACACTGCAATGTATTGCAGTAATGAAATGGTTGGCATGAAAAACTAAATTTTTCACTGTACCTCTATAAATGTGACAATAATAAACCAATTTACTAATTTTTTTAATTTGCCAATTAATTGTATCTGCCTGCACCACTTCCTCTGGCAGTATGTTCCAGAATCCAACCATTTTCTTTACCCTCTGATCATCCTACCCTCCCATTTTAAACCCATGGCCTCTTACTTTAGACACTCCACATGGACCAAAAAATTCTGAATATCCTACCTGTGCCTCTCATAACTTTATACATCCCCATAAGGTCTTTCCTCGGTTCCTTCACTCCAGGGTTAACAAGCCCAGACTCAGTGCAGCAAATTGACTGGAGGGGGCAAACAGCCTACTCCTGCTCCTCTCTGAGGTTTAAAGAACATTTGGCCCAATTGTTCCCCATAACTGAAGTCCTCCAATCAGGCAACATCCCGTGAATCTCCTCTGCCCTCCCTCTGGCACATCCTTCCTAGTCCCTGATGGGCACAACTACGCACAGTGCTTCCAGAGTAACTTTGCCATCGTGAATTTGTAGAGGAGTGATCAAATCAAATGCAAGGGAACATAATAGAACACTGGAAAATATCCGCTGGCCGCATGTGAAAAGGGGAATCCTGGGTGGGAACTGCAACATTTATGGTGAAATCATCGGGAGTCAGGCAAAAAAATTATTGAATAGTTATGCTGCTTCTATGTTTACTGGGGTGGATGTAATATAAGAAACTAGGATTTGAAATGTATAACTGTGTTTAAAATAAAATCACCCAATTTAAACATGTTAATCCAACTTGGCGAACCAACACCATGGATTCTGGAAGTCTTGGGAGATACTATTGGCTCATACAGTACCCTGTGAATGAGCAGTTTCAGGAGGCAGTGAGAATGTGGAATGGAGGCACAATTGCAGAGGGAGGAGCAGACACACCAGTACAGTTCAGCCCTCTTTGGGCCAGTGGTCTTTAAACATGAGAGAGGAGCAGGGAGTGGGCTGTGTGCTTGGTGATCCCTCCACTCTATTCTCCTGTGGCACACCTGACTTTCACAGTGTCATGTTCCCAGGTTTGGTCCTGTCTGTGTGCAAACTGCATGTTCCCCCTGTGACCTGGTTTCCTTCAGGTACTCCGGTTTCTTCTCGCGTCCCAAAGAAATGCCGCTCGGTGGCTCGATTGCCCAAGTGTGCAGGTGACTGGGAGAATCTGGGGAAGTTGATGAGACGGTGGGGAGAATAAAATGGGATGGGTGCAGGTGTGTCCATGTGGGCCGAGGGGCCTGTCTTTATGTTGTATAACCTGTGACTATGTTTGCGACTTACCCCATATCCATCCCCCTCTCAATCGTGAACATACCCACTGACAAGTCACCAGACCCCTACCTCTGCTCTGAACTCTATCCCGTATAATCCACCACGAGAACCAGTCAGTCAGGCTTATGTGTATACGTGGGTCTGTTTCTGTCCGTATGTCTATCTCTAGACGTGTGTGCTCGTCGGTCTGTACTTGCACGCGTTTTATGTATGTTTGGCTTTGTCTCAGTGCGTCTGATGGTGTTTCTAACTGTGCTATACCGTTGTGTGTCTGTCTCTGTGTGCCTGTTTTTCTATCTGTCTGTGTGTATGTATGTATATGTGTCTATGATTGTGTATACAGTGTGAGTGAGTAACTGTTCCTGCGCGGGAAGGGTCTCAGACCCCGAAGGTCTTCTCCTTTCCTATTCCTGCTTTCCCTTCGCGGGGTACAGAGGCCGGAAACTCCTACAGCGGGCTGTCTGCCCCACCGACTCGCCAAGAGAATGGCTAAAGACAGAATACAATCTGAAATCGCTTCCCCTTCAAAACAAAAACTGAAATCAAACTATTTCAAAATTAAACGGCAGTGTATTCCCCCACTCCGTCAAGAACATCGGCGCAATGTGCGTGTGGATCTTTTAAAGGAATTTAAGAGTTGGTGTAATGACATCTTTCTGAGTGTCAGGTTGGAGCCTCTGGTTAGATATGTGCAAGAGAGAGAGAGGGAGAGAGGATCAGTTTGCCTCACGCACACTTTGACTTTTTACAGCCAAGTCACTTCCTTCCTGCGCGGAGACTGACAGACTTTCAGCTGATAACCAACCAGTTACTTAGAGAGAGAAGGGGGTGTCGGAAAATATCAGCGGCCGGCAGAACACACGGCGAAGGAAGAGCAAAGAGCAGAGCCCGAGTCCGGTCTCCGGGGCTCAGAGGCATCAGCCCGCTCCGTCCGCACCGAGGAGGGAGGCAGCGAGGGGCGACCAGCTCTTTATTTGCACATCTCAGGCTGAACTGAAGGTTGGTTGGGAGTTCGATGCGGTACGTGTCGGGATGTACAGCAAGGATTTGACGCTCTTGTGGTCTCTGGCTGTCCAAGGGCTGCCATCCAGAGCTCCCCAGTGACCAGCAACTCTCTGTGGATACAACATTTGGGGTAACATCTGCAGTCTGGGAATTCCACACCGAACTCTCTCTCTCTCTCTCTCTCTCTCTCTCTCTCACACACACACACACACACACACACTCACTCACAGTCACTCTATACGTACACAAACACACACATACACAGAGACTCACGCACGCTCTCACACTCAGACACATACAGATTTTCACACACAGGCACATAAAGACAAACACACAAAGACAACCACACATACAAACGCGCACACACACACACACACACACACACTCACTCTCTTTCTTTGTGCTGCTGGGATTGCATTGCAAAGACTGTTTCTTCTGGACATTTAAACTTTGCCGAGCAAGCAACACAGAAAGCTGCAAGTGTGTGGGTGTGGTTTGACTGACATTGGAGTCTCTGCCCTGTTGCCACACATGTCCCCAGCACACAGGCTCTAAGGCGGCTGCTGCAGACTGGCACAGCCCATGGGCTGGGACCCATCCAGTACCAGAGGACATGACTCTTCAAGCAGCCACTGATCCCAGACGTCCTGTCTGCTGCTGGTGCCCCCTGAGTCTTCTGTAGTGAGGGCAGAGGAGACTGGGACGGATCCTCACCCTTACCCCCTGCACACCTCCACCGCAGGACAGGCCCTTTCTGCCACTGTCCTCTGCAATGAGCAGAAGGATTGGGTAGGCGGTGTGGAGGAAGAGGGGGGAGTGTCCGGCTGTCTGCGGCCTACCCCATGCCGGGGGGCTATGGCCACCTGCACCCTGAGCACTTTGGGAGTGATGAGCAACGAGGCTAAGGGTGAAGGGACCCCGCAGACGAGTAGATCGGTGCTGAAGGTGCCTGAGAGGCATGTGTCCCGGTGCCATGTCCGTCTTGTGCCTCCCTCCGACAGCCACTGGGTCAGGGAGGAACTGGGCCCAGGGGCCAGTGAGAGGCCCGTGCCTTCCAGGAGACGTCCCCTTGAGCTGGAGAGGAAACCAGGGAGCGAGCAGGAGTGCGTGAACCGTGAGACTAGGCAGGGGCGAAGGGGTCGGCGACACCAGTCCGGGCGGGAGCCGGAGGCTGGAGGCACAGCGGACTCTGATGGGGTGGGCGGGGAGGAGGCACCCAACCAAACAGGACATTGCGAGCTGGCCCACACACTGGCAGTCCGAGATGAGCGACTGTGCCAGAGGTTCATCTGGGACTGCAGCATCGGAGGTGTGGAGGAGCCCAGGGCAGGGAGCCCGTCCCCACAGGGAGCCATGACCCCTCAGCAGAGGGGGTCTCACGCATTCGGTGGGGTGGAAATCCCCCACGTTATCATCACAGAGCACAGCGGCGATGGTTCCCAGGAGGCGGCTGAGGACTGGGAGCCCCCGGCCAGTTGGAACTTCAATCGCAAACTCTCCTCATCCTCTGCCTCCTCGGCCGGCTTCTCCTCCTCCTGGGACGAGTCGGAAGAGGACGTCTCCAGCGACACAGACAGGGTCCAGGAGGTCAGCACAGACACACTGCAGGCGATAGCCCATCAGCCCAAGGCCCGAGTGGTAAGTCCGCTGTGACAGTGTGCGATTACTGTACTCTCCTGATCGGCGATGGTGTGTGATTACTGTACTCTCTCCTCTCCATTACACCCTGTGATGATGGTACCTCCTTGCACCCATTACCCTCCATGGCTATTGTAACACCCCTGCCCACATTACAACTGTACCCTCCCAACCTTTGACAACTACAGTCTACTCCTTTCAGCCCTGTGACAAATGCACCTTCTCCTTCCCCATTACTCCCTGACAACTGTGTGCTCTCCTTCCTAGTGAACACCCTGCGTCAACTGTAACTTCTCTCCCTGTGAGACCCCACCACAACTGTGTCCCCTCCCTCCCTGTTATACTCTACAACACTGTATTCCCTTCTCACACTACACCAACCGTATCTCCCTCTTGACAGGCTGTGGTGCTTTGTGGGATTCAGGCGCTGTAGCATGAGGTTACCCACCCCCTGGACAATAGCTGGTATGGAATTACAGTGTTGGCACAGGAAATATTCCCCACTCCCTCTGGGGCTGAGCACTGGAACTGCCCCCGTCGCTTCCATCTCCTCTCCCTTACACTCTGCAACCCTTCAATCCCACTCGCCAGCACCAGCGACCTCGCCCCCAGGCTGGTGCTGGTGCCGCATGTGGTCTCGTCCTGTGGAAGGCAGGTTGCTGTTAGATTGGTGTGGAGGCTTGTGGGACAGGGGTTGGAGATTAGGGAGTGTGCGTGGAGCAGCCACAACCTGCTGCTGAGGGCTGAGGTAGTGAGCCAGACCAGGGAGGTTCATGAGTGCAATGCACAACGTAAGAGATCGAAGCGGGAGGAGGACCCCTGACATCTGCTCCTCCATTCAGTAAGGTCATGGCAACCATCAGCCTCAGCACCGGCTTCCTGGATTGACCCATGTCCCTCAATTCCCTCCCACACAGAAACATCTACCAATTACTGCACTGAACATAAAAAAACCTGCTGGAGGAATTCAGCAGGCTAGATGCTGGCTGACCCCTGGCTGTTTATTTCAAACTCCATATTGCAGCATTTACTGAGTCTCCACAATCCTCTTGGGGAGAGAATTCCAGAGATTCCAACCGAGTGAAGAAATGTTTTATTTTTGATCTAAATAGCCCTGTAAGATCTTTGCAGTTTTCTCTGAATTTGTAAAGGTCTCCTTGGATTCTTTCAGAGAATACAGGCACAGAGTACTTAGTCTCCCTTCACAGGTCAACCTGTCATTCCACTGAACCATGTCCTCTCTCACATTCATCTTTCCTAACGTAGGGATAGTCTGACCAGGTCTGTGTACAGGGTCCCGGGGTGGCCTGACCAGACCTCTGTACAGGGTCCCGGGGTGACCTGACCAGACCTGTGTACAGGGTCCCGGGGTGGCCTGACCAGACCTGTGTACAGGGTCCCGGGGTGGCCTGACCAGACCTGTGTACAGGGTCCCGGGGTGACCTGACCAGACCTGTTTACAGGGTCCCGGGGTGGCCTGACCAGACCTGTGTACAGGGTCCCGGTGTGACCTGACCAGACCTGTGTACAGGGTCCCGGGGTGGCCTGACCAGACCTGTGTACAGGGTCCCGGGGTGGCCTGACCAGACCTGTGTACAGGGTCCCGGGGTGACCTGACCAGACCTGTGTACAGGGTCCCGGGGTGGCCTGACCAGACCTGTGTACAGGGTCCTGGGGTGGCCTGACCAGACCTGTGTACAGGGTCCCGGGGTGACCTGACCAGACCTGTGTACAGGGTCCCGGGGTGGCCTGACCAGGTCTGTGTACAGGGTCCCGGGGTGGCCTGACCAGGTCTGTGCAAGGTCTCAGGGTGGCCTGACCAAAATGTATACAGGACCCCAGGATGGCATGGCAAGGCCATGTACAGATGGACTCAGGTTTCTGTGAGGGTAGAATGAAGGGAAAAAGTGAGGGGGAAGAGTTGAGGGTGACACATAGTGTGAGGGGGAATAGTGAGGGTGGGGGGGACACTGGAGGGGACGGTGAGGATGGGAAGTCTGAGGGGGGGGAACAGTGAGGTTGAGGGAGGCAGTGTGGGGGAAGTGGAGGGAACATGGTCCTGTACAAACACAATTGACCAAACAGCCCACTTTGTCCTTCCCGGATATGATCTCCATCCACACAAGTTCTATTTGCCCGCTTTAGGTCTGTATCCTTTTCTGCCTTCCTCTCTAAGTACTTTCCAAGTGCCTTTCAGATGTTGTAATTGTACCCCCCTCTAGCATTGCCCCTGGCCTTTCATTCCACAAACCCTCCTCTCTTGTCTGACAAAACATACTTCTCAGGATCTCGTTCATTCTTTCCCCTCTCACCTCAAACCGATGTCCTGCACTGGGAAGAGACTGTCAATCCTATCTATGCCCTTCCCAATCTGCAAGTTCGTCCCTCAGGCTCCTACATTCCAGTGAGAATAAGCCCAGCCTACACCCCTCCATTCCCTTTTGCTACCAAGGAAGACTAAGAGATGTGCCGAGTGTGGGGGGGGGGGGGCATACATGAAGTGACTGAGAGATAGGTGGCAGCCTGCACAGGAAGTGGGAAAGAAATGGGAGAGAGGGAATCAGAGAGATGGAGTGGGGAGAGGGAACGGAGGAAAGATTGGAGAGAGGGAACAGGGAAGAGAGACTGGTAAGAGGGAGGGAAGATACTGGAGAGAGGGAGTGGCAGAGAGAGAGGGAGAGAGACTGGTTAGAGGGAATGGGAGATTTTGGAGAGAGGCAATGAGGGAGAGACTGGAGAGTGTGATAGAGGGAGAGAATGGAGAGAGAAAATGTGAGAGACTGTAGAGAGAGTGGGATAGACAGGAGAGAGGGAAAGGGAGAGAGACTGGAGAGAGTAAATGGGAGAGAGGCTATGAGAGAGGGAGGGGTAGAAATTGGAGAAAGGGAATGGGAGAGAGACTGGAGAGGGGGAGGGGGAGAGAATGAGAGAGATTGGAGAGAGGGAAAGGGAGAGACTGGAGAAAGGAAATTGGAGGGAGAGAGACTGCAGAGTGGGATTGGAGGAGACTGGAGAGAGGGAAAAAGCAAGACGAGAGGGAATGGGGAGAAAGACACTGGAGAGAGGGAGTGGAGGAGAGACTGGAGAGAGAGTGTGAGAGAGTCTGGAAGAAGGAGTCGGGGAGAGACTGGAGGGGGAGGGGAGGAGAGACTGGAGAGAGGGAGGGGAGGAGAGACTGGAAAGAGGGAGGGGAGGAGTGACTGGAGAGAGAGTGTGAGAGAGACTGGAAGGTGGGAGGGGAGGAGAGGCTGGAAAGAGGGAGGGGAGGAGAGACTGGAGAGAGGGTGTGAGAGAGTCTGGAGAGGAGTGGGGAGAGACTGGAGGGTGGGAGGGGAGGAGAAACTGGAAAGAGGGAGGGGAGGAGAGACTGGAGAGTGAGTGTGAGAGAGTCTGGAAGAAGGAGTGGGGGAGAGACTGGAGGGGGAAGGGGAACTGGAGAGGGTGTGGGAAGGACTAGAAAGGGGGAGTTTGGCCTCCAGAGAGGGAGAGTATCAGGAAGAGTGTTATGAAAGCAGAGACCAGAGCCTTGTACCTTACCTACCCTAGAGAACCTATGGGTGACCCTGCCAGTGTAATGTTGCAGGATGTGCGGATATGAGGTAAAGAAAGCTCAAAGTTCAAAATTCAAAGTAAATTTATTATCAAAGTACATATATGTCACCATATACAACCCTGAGATACATTTTCTTGCAGGCATAAACAATAAATCCATAATAGAGTAATAACTATAATAGAATCAATGAAAGATTTTGCACCAATGTGCAAAAGACAACAAACTCTGTAAATACAATAAGAAATAAATAATAATAAATAAATAAGGCAATAAATGTCAAGAACATGAGATGAAGAGTCCTTGAAAGTGAGTCCATAAGTTGTGGGATCACTTCAGTGATGGGGCAAGTGAAATTGATTGAAGTTATCCCGTTTGGTTCGAGAGTCTGATGGTTGAGGGGTAATAACTGTTCCTGAACCTGGTGTTGTAGGTCCCGAGGCTCCTGTACTATCTTCCTGATGGCTGCAGCGAGAAGAGAGCATGAACTGGGTGGTGGGGATCTCTGATATGGATGCTTCTTTCCTGCGACAATGATCCATGTAGATGCTCTCAATAATGGGGAGGGTTTTACCCATGATGGACTAGACTGTATCCACTACTTTTTGTAGTATTTTTCGTTTAAGGGCATAGATATTTTCGTATCCCAGTCAATATACACTCCATTACGTATCTATAGAAGTTTGTCAGAGTTTTAGATGTCATGCTGAATCTTCGCAAACTCTGAAGGAAGTAAAGGTGCTGCCATGCTTTCTTTATAATTACACTTACATGCCAGGCCCAGGACAGGTCCTCCGAAATAATAACACCAAGGAATTTAAAATTGTTGATCCTCTCTGCCTCTGACCCTCCAATGAGGACTGACCCATGGACTTCTAGTTTCCTCCTCCTGAAGTCAATATCAGCTCCTTGGTCTTGCTAACATTGAGTAAGAAGTTGTTGTTGTGGCAGCACTCAGCCAGATTTTCAACAGGCCCTGAGGGGGATGAGTGACTGGGGCAGGTTTTGAGAAGTTTGGATTTCAGTTTGAGAGGTCAGTAACATAGGAGACCGAAACAGGAAGTAGCTGGAGGTGAGTCACAGAGGTTGGGAGGTGTTGGTTCCTGACACTTCGCTCTAGCTCTTGCCAGCCACTCAGTAGTAACCTCCTGACTCAAAGAGGGCCCTGAATGTGGAACTGAGTCCAACAGGGAGGAGGGAGGGGGAATGCCGATGGTTTTAAAGGGAAAGGAAGACCTGAGCCAAGGGCAGTGATATCATCATCATTGCCAGGGTATCGGGGAGTTGTATGAAGGACTGGATAGGACAGCAGTATTCAAACAAGGATAAGGCTGTGACTCTAAGCGTCTGAGCAGCACAGGGCGGGAACAGACTGGAGAGTGACAGTAATGTAATTAATGACCAAATCAACAGAGCTTCACAGCACCTTTTTCCTATCAGGACAGAGCAGTCTATTGGTAGAACATAACAAGATGGCATCATTGAACAGAAACTTTACTGGACCACAGGGGGTAATTTGCTCCCCATTTTGCTCTCTCACCTTATCTCCTTACCTGCCCATCACCTCTCTCTGGTGCTCCTTGCCCTTCCCTTTCTTCCATGGACTTCTGTCCTCTCCTATCAGATTCCTCCTTCTCTAGTCTTTTATCTCTTTCACTAATCAACTTCCCAGCTCTCTATTTCACCCTCTCCCCTTCTCCTAGATTCACCAATCACCTACTACCACAGACAATAAAATATAGGAGCAGAATTAGGCCATTTGACCCATCGAGTCCGCTCCACCATTTCATCGTGGCTGATCCATTTTCCTCTCAGCCCCTATCTCCTGCCTTTTCCCTGTATCCCTTCATGACCTGACCAATCAAGAATCCGTCAACCTCTGCCTTAAATATACATACAGACTTGGCCTCCACATCTACCTATGGCAAAGAATTCCACAGATTCACCACTCTCAGGCTAAAGAAATTCCTCCTCATCTCTGTTCTAACAGGACACTTCTATTTTTAGGCTGTGTTCTCTGGTTTTAGGCACTCCCATGATAGAAAACATTCTTTCCACATCCGCTCTATCAAAGCCTTTTACCATTTAATAGGTTTCAATTAGGCCACCCCTCATTCTTCTAAATTCCAATGAATACAGGCCCAGAGCCATCAAACACTCTTCATATGACAAGCCATTTAATCCTGGAATCATTTTCGTGAACCTCGTTTGAACTCTCTCCAGTTTCAACACATCCTTTCTATGACAAGGGCCTCATAACTGCTCACAATTCTCCAAATGAGGCTTCACCAGTGCTTTACAAAGTCTCAACATTACATCCTTGCTTTTATACCCTAGTTCTCCTGAAATGAATACTAACTTCGTATTTGCCTTCCTCACTACAGAGTCAACCTGCAAATTAACCTTTAGGGAATCCTGCACAAGGACTCTCAAATCCCTTGGCACCTCAGATTTTTGTATTTTCTCTCCATTTAGAAAATAGTCAACCCTTTCATTTCTTCTACCAAGGTGCGTGACTATACACTTCCCAGCACTGTATTCCATCTGCCATTTCTTTGCCCATTCTCCTAATCTGTCTAAGTCCTTCTGTAGCCTCCCTATTTCTTCAAAACTACCTGCCCCTCCACCTATCTTTGTATCATCTGCAGACTTTGCAATAAAGCCATCAATTGGTATATAACGTAAAAAGAATCAGTCCCAACACAGACCCCTAGTCAGTGGCAGCCAACCAGCAAAGGCTTCCTTTATTTACACTGTTTGCCTCTTGCCGATCAGCCACTGCTTTATCCATGCTCAAATCTTTCCTGTAATACCATGGGCTCATAGCTTTTAAGCAGCCTCATGTGTTGCACCTTGTCAAAGACCTTCTGAAAATCCAAGTACATAACATCAACCAATTCTCCCATGTTTATCCTTTTTGTTATTTCTTCATTATACACCAGTCATTGAAAGTGGGCATGCAGGTACAGCAGGCGGTGAAAAAGGCGAATGATATGCTGGCATTTATAGCGAGAGGATTCGAGTACAGGAGCAGGGAGGTACTACTGCAGTTGTACAAGGCCTTGGTGAGACCACACCTGGAGTATTGTGTGCAGTTCTGGTCCCCTAATCTGAGGAAAGACATCCTTGCCATAGAGGGAGTACAAAGAAGGTTCACCAGATTGATTCCTGAGATGGCAGGACTTTCATATGAAGAAAGACTGTATGAACTAGACTTGTACACGTTGGAATTTAGAAGATTGAGGGGGGATCTGATTGAAACGTATAAAATCCTAAAGGGATTGGACAGGCTAGATGCAGGAAGATTGTTCCCGATGTTGGGGAAGTCCAGAACGAGGAGTCACAGTTTGAGGATAAAGGGGAATCCTTTTAGGACTGAGATTAGGAAAAACTTCTTCACACAGAGAGTGGTGAATCTGTGGAATTCTCTGCCACAGGAAACAGTTGAGGCCAGTTCATTGGCTATAGTTAAGAGGGAGTTAGATATGGCCCTTGTGGCTACGGGGATCAGGAGGTATGGAGGGAAGGTTGGTACAGGGTTCTGAGTTGGATGATCAGCCATGATCATAATAAATGGCGGTGCAGGCTCGAAGGGCCGAATGACCTACTCCTGCACCTATTTTCTATGTTTCTATGTTTAATACCAACAGATTTATCAGGCAAGATTTTCCCTTGAGGAAACCTTGCTGACTACAGCCTATTTTATCATGTGCCTCCTATTACCCCCAAACCACATCCTTAGCAATTGACTCCAACATTTTCCCAACCATTGAGGTCAGACTAACTGGCCTATAATTTCCTTTCTTCTGCCTCTCTCCCTTCTTGAAGAATGGAGTGATATTTGCAATTCTCCAGTCTTCCAGAACCATGCCAGAATCGAGTGATTCTTGAAAAATCATTATTTATACCTCCACAATCTCTTCAGCCACTTCTCTCAGAACCCTGGGTGTAGACTATCTGGACCAGGCGACTTATCTACTTTCAAACCTTTCAGTTTCCCAAGAACCTTCTCTCTAGTGATGGTAACTTCACCCCTGACACCTGGAACTTCCACCATTGTATCTTGTTCTTCTTCCTCTCCTCCCCCCAACTTGTATGCAAGTTGGCTGTTGAATATCCTACACCACAGCAGGGTATGTACTTCAGGGGTATTTTATTGACCACACTCATTGTCGTGGGACAACTTTAGGTTAGGGAACACTCACAACACTCTGGAGAAACTCAGCAGGTTGGGCAGCATCCGTGGAAATGAAGAGTCGACATTTCGGGCTGGAACCCTTCGTCAGGACTGTAGAGGGAAGGGGCAGAGGCCCTATAAAGACGATGGGGAGAGGGAGGGAAGGAGAAGGCTGGTAGGTTCCAGGTGAAAAACTAGTAAGGGGTAAGATAAAGGGGTGGGAGAGGGGAAGCAGGGAGGTGATAGGCAGGAAAGGTGAAGAAGGAATAGGGGAAAACACAATGGGTAGTAGAAGGAGGCGGAACCATGAGGGAGGTGATAGGCAGCTGGGGGAGGGGGCAGAGTGAAATAGGGATAGGGGATTGGAGGGGGAGGGAATTACCAGAAGTTGGAGAATTCTATTTTCATATTAAGGGGCTAGAGACTACCTAGACGGTATATGAGGTGTTACTCCTCCAACCTGAGTTTAGCCTCATCATGGCAGTAGAGGAGGCCATGTATGGACATATCTGAATGGGAGTGGGAAGCAGGGTTGAAGTGGATGGCTACTGGGAGATCCTGTCTGTTGTGGCGGACGGAGCAGGGGTGCTCGACGAAGCAGTCCCCCAATCTGCGTCGGGTTTCACCAATGTAGAAGAGGTTACGAAAGTTCCTTTGAAAATGCATTTTCTGTCATCTTGCTATTTTCCAGTTTGGTGGTGAAATGTTTACTGTTGATAATATCACCAAGGACCTAGTTTATTATTGATAATATCACCGACATAGTTTACTATTGATAATATCAAAGAGCACATAGTTTATTATTGATAATATCAAAGAGGACATGGTTTATTATTGATAATATCACTGATATAGTTTATTATTGATAATATCACAGAGGAGCTAGTTTATTATTGATAATATAACCAAGGACATAGAGGACAATAGAGTGGTATAACATGGAAATAGGTTCCAGCTCAACTCATCCATGCTGACCTTGGTGTCCACCACGCTAGTCCCATTCATCTCCCTTTTATCCATATCCATCTAAAACTGTCCTAATTATGCACTTACCCAATTGCTTTTCAGATGTTGCTCTTTTATCTGTCTCAATTACTCTTTCTGGCAGGTCATCCCAATATTCACTGCCTTCTGTGTGAAAAAAAATTCCCCTCAGGCCACTTTTAAATCTTTCCCCTCTCAGTTTAAACCTTTACCTCTAGATTTGAGTTCTCCTTCCTTGACAAAAAGACTGCGTGAGTTCACTTTCTCTACCCCTCATGCTTTTATATTCCTCTATAAGGCCAACCCTCTTTCTCCTACAGTCCAAGGAATGAAGTCTCGGCCTGTGCATTCTCTCTCTATAACTCAGGCTCTCAACCATCATAAACAATAGGCTGAAACATCAAGACCCTGTCAATCTTTCTGGCAGAATACGACCAGGGAGATTGACAGGAGTAAGGCAATGAATTTCAACCAGGTTTCCAACACAGTTGTCTCCAGGAGAAGTTCTCTGAGCAGAAAAGATTCCACTCAGGCTATAAATTAGAGCTGTTGTAATAATGCCTAATGGCCATAGTAAAGCAAATCAAATCTTAGGTTCGCCGGGAAGGTCAGAACTGAGTTGAAGTAATGCAGCTAGCTAATGAATATTTGACATGACTACTTACTTCCAGTCAGCACAGTAATACACAATGTGGCTTCTTCAAGAGTTCAGGAAAAGACAGACAGAGATGCTTCCTGTCAACGAGTGTCACAACTTGAGAATATTCCAAAATGAGATACTGACAATGATGTAACTTGTAGGCCTCAAACATGAGAAAATCTGCAAATGCTGGAAATCCAAAGCAACACACACACACACAATACTGGAGGAGCTCAGCAGTGCAGGCAGCATTCATGCAAAAATGTAAACAGTTAATGTTTCGGGCCAAGACCCTTCATCAGAACTGGAGAGGAAGGCAAGGTCAGGGTAAGGAGGTGGGGGAGGGGAGGAAGAAGTACAAGGTGGCTGGTGATGGGTGAAACTGGGGGAGGTGGAGGTGGTGAAGTAAAGAGCCGGGAAGTTGATTGGTGAAAGAGATAAAGGGCTGGAGAAGAGGGAATCTGACAGGAGAGGATAGAAGGCCATGGAAGAAAGGGAAGGGGGAGGAGCACCAGTGGGAGATGATGGACAGGGGAAGAGATCATGTGAGAGAGGGAAAAAGAAATGGGGATGGTGAAGGAGAGGGTGGAGGATATTTACCGGAAGTTAGAGAAATCGATGTTTATGCCATTAGGTTGGAGGTAATTTAAGGACCTGATCACTGCTGTGGCTTGGGAAAGACGACAGGTAGTTTGTTCTCGATTGGTCAGGTGAGCTACTTCAGTGAAAAATCAAAATAAAAGTAGGTGCTGTCTAAGTCAAAATCCAAAATAAAAAGTAGAAAATGTTGGCGATGCTCAGCAGGTCAGGCAGTACCCATGGAGAGAGAAGCAGACTCAATGGTTCACTTTGGAGGTAATGTTGAGGATGAGATGGGATGCCAGGAGAACCAGTAATGCAGTGGGATATTTCTGTTCTGCGGAGCAATCTGGTTTAATGTCTTATCACACAGACGGTATAGCACACCTCAATGCCCCACTGAAAACCTCAGCCCAGGAATTCTTTGGGAAACCGACAGTCGCCACAATGAACAGGAGGATTGAGGGATTGAATCTTGAGATCTGGTATGAGTTGGGGGCTTTCCTTCCTTAATGGAGAGGATTGATGTGGAGTTTTCAGCCTGGTAGTGTATGATCAACAGCAGCAGTCTCATCTTGTGTAGAGCAGTGGGTCCTGTAACAATTAGATAGATTGAAAATGGGAGTTGGGGGGCGGGAGGAATAATTCAGTCCTTCCAGCCTGTCTACCAAAGAGGCTGACCCTCTATCTCTATGCCATACTCTTACAGTAGTAAGTGACTAGTAAGGTTTGGACTGGTTAATAATTGCTTGTGGATCACATTAAAGTGGGTCGACGAGTGGACAATAAAAGAGATTTATCTAAGATTGCAGTGGAACCTTGAAACTGGGCCAGTGGACTGATGAATGGCAGATGGAGTTTAATTCCAATGAAGATTTGCTAGGATGTTGCCCGGACTTGGAGCCTGAGTTGCTAGGAGAGGTTGCGCAGACTAGGACTTTATTCCCTGGAATACAGGAGATTGAGGGATGATGGAGGTATATAAAATTATGCGGAGCATCGACTGGGTGAAAATATGTCGTCTTTTTCCCAGAGAGGGGCTGCTAAAAACAAGAGGACTTAGGTTTAAGATCAGGGGTGAGAGATTTAGAAGGGACATCAGGGCAGCTTCTTCATGCAAAGGTTGGTGTGAATTTGGAACGAGCTGCCAGAAATAGTGTTGGTGGCAGGCACATCAGCGACATTTAAACACCATTTAGATAATGAACATGGATAGGAGGAGTTTAGAAAGCTTGATGGGCCAAAGGTAGGCTGATGGGACTAGCTCGCTGGGCATCACAATTGGCATGGATGAATTTCCATGCTTTGTACCTCCATGACTCTAAATGTGAGGTGTTGCATTTTTGTGAGACAAGCCAGGACAGGACTTACACAGTAGGTAGTAGAGCCCTAGAGATTGTAGTAGAACCTATGGGTGCAGCTACATAGTCCCTTGAAGGTTGTGACACAGGTGCATAGTCTGGTGAAGATGGAACCTGCTGATGGTTGACTTCAGTCAGAATATTGAGAACAGGAATTGGGGTGTCATTACAGTTGTAGAAGACATTGTTAGTGCCATCTCTAGCATACCATCATTACACTGGAGAGGGTGCAGAAAATATTTAGGAAGATGTTATGGGGACTGGAGACTTGGATTATAAGGAGAGACTTAAAGATTACAATTCTCTTCCCTGGAGGCTGAGGGGTGGCCTTATAAAGGTTTATAAAATCATGGGGGGCATAGATAAGATGAATGGTCAAAGTATTTTTCCCAGGGTAGGGAGTCCAAAACTAGGGGGCATTGGTTTAAAGTGAGATTGGAAGGGCTAAGTGAAGACTTTTTCCACACAGAGAGTGATGGACATATGGAATGAGTTGCCGCAGGTTGTGGCTGAGGTGGCTACAATTATGGCTTTTAGAAGCCATTTGGACGGAGACATGGAAAGGAAAGGTTTAGAGGGGTATGAGCTCCCTTGGGTAATTTGGTCAGTGAAGTTGAATTAGACTGAAGGGCCTCTTTCTGTGATGTAAAATTCTATGACTTTACTCTTACCTCACATCCTAAAATGTCTGGAACATGCTGCCAGAGATGGTGGTAGAAGCAGATACAAAAGTGACATTTAAGAGCCTATTAGACACATGAATATGCAGGGACTGGAGGGATATGGATCACGTGCAGGCAGAAGAGATTTAGTTTACTCTGGCATCGTGTTCTGCACAATATCAACAACCGAGGGGCCTCATTTATGTCTGTGTTCTTTGTCAATCAACTTCATAGATCTTGGAAATCCTAGTGACTCACGAGGAAGTCCTTAAATCCCACCCTGAGCTCTGGGAATTAGCCAAACACAACACATGCAGAATGCAAGCTCTCAGGCTTGTATGTCTCTTCTGGATTTCACCCCCACCCCTCAGACACTGGTAAGCCCTACTGGTCATCTGGGGAGAAAGGGCTCACCCTGACTGTTTGTCCAGCACCTGCTGGGAGATATGGAAGTTCTTCCAGTTCGAGATGGGATTGGCCCAATGGGACAATGGAAAAAGAGCAGGAAATATCTGCGGGGAATGTGATGAAAATGCTATAATCAGGACAAAGGAGGTTTGGACATTTTTCCAGTAAGGGCAATGCAGGTTCAATTCCCGCCTCTGCCTGTAAGGAGTTTGCATGGTTCTCTCCATGACTGCATAGGGTTCTTCTAGGTGCTCCAGTTTCCTTCCATGTTCCAAAGATGTATGAGTTAGAGTTAGTAAGCTGTGGGTATGCTGTGTTGGCACTGGAAACATGGCAACACTTGCGTGCTCCCCCAGCACATCCTTGGATTGTGCTGGTCATTGACAAAACAATGCATTTCACTGTATGATTTGATGTACATGTGACAAATAAAGCTGTTCTTTACCTTTATCTTTGTAAGAGAGAAGCAGAGTGTTGAGAGAGATCTTGAAGAGAGGGTTTGTCGAGGTGAACATGGTGAAACTGCTGCCATTGTCAGGGGCTAAACACAAGGTAGTCATTGACAGACTGAGTAAGGGCACTCCTTGTCCAGAGCATCATCAAGGTCCACGTAGTGGTGGGGACACATAAAACTAGGAGATCCTGATCTTCAGGACTGAAATAGAGTTATTCAGATGTAAACAGATCCTTCAATTCAACTCATTCGTGCTGACAAAATTGTTTTGCTGAGCCTGAATGAGCCTGTACCATCTGCCAGCCTTTGACCCATATTTGTCTAAACCCTTCTAGTCTCCATACCTGTCTGACTGCCTTTTAAATGCAGTTGTATGTGTCACTATTGCTTCCCCCACTGGCAACTACCTTTGTATACACTGTACATTAGATTAGATTAGATTAGATTCAACTTCATTGTCATTGTACCGAGTACAGATACAAAGCCAATGAAATGCAGTTAGCATCTAGCCAGAAATGCAAAGAATAGTGTTATCTACAAAATAACTGTGAATAAAAAGTAAGTGCTACAGCACACCAATATAAAAGTACTGAGACAGTACAATATGGGTGCAATACTGCTTAGCGCTGTGATGGGAGGTTCAGCAGGGTCACAGCCTCAGGGAAGAAGCTCTTCCTGTGCCTGCTGGTGTGGGAGTGGAGGCTCCTGTAGCACCTACCGGATGGGAGGAGAGTAAAAAGTCCATGGTTAGGGTGAGATGCATCCTTGATAATGCTTTTCGCCCTGCCCAGGCAGCGTTTATGGTAGATATTTTCAATGGTGGGCAATTGGGTGCCGATAATCTGCTGGGTAGTTTTCACCACACACTGGAGTGCTTTGCGGTCCAGTACGGGACAATTGCCATACCACACTGAGATGCAGTTGGTGAGTATGCTCTCAATGGTACAGCGGTAAAAGGCCGTCAGTATCCTGGGGCAGAGGTGAGCTTTCTTGATGCTCCGCAGGAAATAAAGGTGCTGTTGCGCCTTTTTGATCAGAATGGAGGAGTTCAGGGACCAGGTGAGTCCTTGGAAATGTGGACACCAAGGAATTTGAAGCATGATACACGCTCCACTACAGCTCCATTGATGTAAATGGGGACATGAGTGTGGCTCCCAGCGTACCTGAAGTCCACAATGATCTCCTTGGTCTTCTGGGTGTTAAGGGCCAGGTTGTTGTCAGCACACCACGCGGCCAGGTGCTGAACCTTGTCCCTGTAGGCCATCTCGTCATCCCCTCTGATCAGACCAACCACCATGGTGTTGTCTGCGAACTTGATTATGGAGTTAGGACCATGTACAGGAACGCAGTCATAGGTGAAAAGGGAGTACAGAAGAGGGCTCAGCACACAGCCTTGAGGCGCGCTGGTGTTCAGGGTGAGAGTGGAGGAGGAGAGGTTGTCTAACTTAACTGATTGGGGTCTGTTAGTCATTAAGTCCAAGGTCCAATTGCAGAGGGATGAGCTGATACCAAGCTGGCAAAGATTGGTGATCAGCTTGGAGGGGATCACAGTATTGAATGCCGAACTAAAGTCAATGAACAGCATTCTGACATAAGAGTTGGGGCTGTCCAGGTGAGTCAGGGCAGAGTGAAGTGCCATGGAGATGGTGTCCTCTGTTGACCTGTTGGTGTGATAGGCAAATTGATGGGGTCCAGGGTAGAGGGCAGACAGGATTTCAGATGTGACAGAACCAGTCTCTCAAAGCACTTTGCAATGATAGGGGTGAGTGCAACTGGGCGGAAGTCATTCAGGCCCGTGGCAGTGGAATGCTTTAGCATTGGCACGATGGTGGCGATCTTGAAGCTTGTGGGGACAACTGCCTGGGCCAGGGACAGATTAAAAATGTCCGTGAAGACCCCAGCCAACTGCCCTGCACAGACTCTGAGCACACGGCCAGGTATTCCATCTGGACCAGCTGCCTTCCGTACATTCACCCTGCTCAGGATGGCGCAGACATCGGAGGTGGAAAGTGAGAGAGGCAGTTCACCAGGTGGGAGATCTGCTTTGAGGGTGACCTCCTTGTTCTCTCAGTCAAAGCGAGCGTAGAAGTAATTGAGCTCATCAGGGAGGGAGGCAGAGCTGGAAGGGGGCACAGTACTAGGTGGTCTGAAGTCTGTAATGACCTGTATGCCATGCCACATGCACCGGGGGTCCGAGGAGTTGAAATGCTCCTCGATTCTCTGTTTGTATATGTGTTTAGCCTGAGAGACTCCCCTCCTCGGGTTGGCCCTGGCTGAGCTGTAAGCCTCCCAGTCTCCAGACCTGACGGCTGAATCTCTGGCTTTGAGCAGGAGGCGAACCTCTCTGTTCATCCATGTTTCTGATTGGGGAAAACTTTTATTTGTTTTTGTGATGTCACTCTATCTACACACTTGTTGATGTGCTCAAGGACAGAGTTGGTAATCTGAGAGTCTGTGGTGGCGTGGGCAGCAAACGTGCTCCAGCCTGTGTGCTGGAATTGGTGCTGAAGAGCAGAGTCAGCACCCTCCAGCCAGATCTTAATAATCTTCATTATGGGTTTCACACGTTTAATGACTGGGCTATACTTGGGAAGCAGAGACAATGAAAACATCACCCTCTGTATGAATAGGGTGCTCCTTGGGTCCCTTTTAAAATCTTCTCTCACTTTTAGCCTTTGTCCTCTAGACTCCACTATCCTGGGGAAATGACTGTGACCATCCATCCACTTTATCTATGTCCCTTTTGATTTTATAAAACTCTCTTTGCCTCCTTCCCTTCTGTCTTGAGATGGTAGATGTAATTTAGCAGTGAGAAATCCAATGTTTTGCATTGATTAACAGCATAGAAAGAGGCCGTTCATCCCATTGAATCTACACTGTGTCTCAGACCATTCCAAGCAAATTCTATTCCCACGCTATTACTTTGTGACCTTACACACCAAACTTGTCTCTAGAATCTACTACTCAACTCTCTCCAGTGTCTGTTTAGCATACTAACCTGCATGTCCTTGGGATGTAACTGGATAACTGTTGTATCCAGTAACAGAAAAGACACTGGGGTATTGTCTTTAATTTTAATTTTTCACTGTTTCTTTAAACTGACTTTGTTTAGGGGCTCCCTGTTACTATAAGGTCTCCATCTCATTTTCCCTTCCACTGTATAGATAAGTAAATCTATAATCTTTCCCCTACCTGAATCCTCCCACCACCCTCCAATTTATTAATTGAAAGCCCTGTCAATAACTAGAACTATCCAGCTTAATCTGGCCACTAATCAAACCGGATAGCTTGGAAGAGTTTTCTACGTGCCTCAGTTTTAAATGATCAGTCCCTTATTTTGGAACTATGTCCCTTTCACTATGTCATATAGTGAAAACATCCCAACATCTACCCTGTTCGGCACCTTGGGATCTTCTAAATTTGAACAAGGTCACCCTTCATTCTGAACGCCAAGGAATACCAACCCGAACTGTCCAGCCTCTTTTGATAGGACAACCCTTTCCTCCCAGGAATTACACGTCAAGTTGCTGGAGGAACTCAGTGTGTCAAACAGCATCTTTGGAGGGAAATGGACAATTGACATTTCAGGTCGACAGAGTTTCTCTGCTCAAACATAATCTGTCCATTGCCCTCCATACATGCTCCCTGACCCATTGAGTTCCTCCAGCAACTTGGCGTGTAATTCCTGGGAGGAAAGGGTTGTCCTTTGTGTGTTGTTCCTTATTACAGGCTTCTGCAGTCTCTTGTGTATTCATCCCAAGAATCGGTCAGGCGAATCCCATACTATTCTATCTATATTCATACCATCTTGAACACTTTATCTATATGCTCAGTGACCATTTTATTAGATACATCCTGTGCCTAATGATGTGCCCATTGAGTGTATGTTTTTGGTCATCTGCTGCTGTATCCCATCCACTTCAACATCCAACATGTTGTGCATTCAGAGATTATGGTCTGTGCACCCCTGTGGTAACGCATGGATATTTGAGTTACTGTTGCCTTCCTGTCAGCTTGCACCATTCTCGCCATTCCCCTCTAACCTCTCATATTAACAAGGCATTTTCACCCACAGAGCCGCTGCTCACCGGATTTTTTTTTTTGTTTGGTTTATTGCACCATTCTCTGTAAACTCTCGAGACTGTGGTGCATGAAAATCCCAGGAGATCAGCAGTTTTTAAGATACTCAAACCACCTCATCTAGCACTAGCAGTCATTTCACGGTTAAAGTCTCTTAGATCACATTTCTTCCCTATTCTGATGTTTGGTCTGAACAACAACTGAAACTCTTGACCATGTCTGCATGCTTTTATGCAATTGAGTTGTTGCTACATGGTTGGCTGATTAAAAATTTGCATTAATGAACCGGTGTACTTTTGTACCTAATGAAGTATCCACTGAATGTATAATCTGGTTACTGTACCTATGCATTTGAGATAAAACTGGTTTTTATCTAATCAGTTTATCTACTGAAAGTAAATCACTCTATATTATCTATACAGTACCTAATTTAGCTTTCTACAGTAAAGAATACTGCTTGCTTGAGGTTTCCACAAATATTGAACACACACAGCCCTGCCTCTCTGTACCCAATCTCACACTGAACAAGTTTCTGGCTTCAGTAAATTCACTCAGTGCTGCAGGGAAACCTGTTCACGTTTATAACCCAAAAAAATCAAGGCTGATTTGGCTAACTGCTGACTCGGCTTCCTGCTTGCAGCATTTCTGATTCATGCGCAGAACACCTGGTTGTACAGAGCAGGAGGAACAGGATGAGGTTGTTAAGCCACACCAATCTGCACCAGACTCTGTTCCACTTTCCTGCCTGTTCCCAAAACCCTACAGTCCAGAAAACAATCAGCTAAGCGACCCTTCGTCAGGACTAACTGAAAGAAAATCTCTTACTAGCTCTTCTTTCAGTTAGTCCTGACGAAGGGTCTCGGCCCAAAACGTCGACTGTACCTCTTCCTAGAGATGCTGTCTGGCCTGCTGCGTTCACCAGTAACTTTGATGTGTATTGCTTGAATTTCCAGCATCTGCAGAATTCCTCGTGTTTGTGTTTTTAAAAGCAAGAATCAGAATCAGGTTTAATATTACTGACATATGTTGTGAAAGTTGTTAACTTTGCAGCAGCAGTACAATGCAGTACATGATAATATAGAAAGAAAACTGTGATTTACAGCAAGATACACATGTATATCAAATAGTTACATGAAATAAGTAGCGCAAAAACAGAAATAAAAAAAGTAGTGAGGTAGTGTTCATGGCTTCCATGTCCATTCAGAAATAGGATGGCAGAGCGGAAGGAGCTGCGGGAAAGAAGATAGGGTGCTTGCTTTCTTTGGTCAGGGCAATGAGTATAAGAGTCAAAAAGTCATATCGCAGCTATATAAAACTTTGTTTAGGCTGCATTCAGAGTAACATTCACCCTATTACAGAAGGATGTGCAGGATTTAGAGAGGGTGCAGAATAGGTTTCCTAGGAAGCTGCCTGGATTAAAGGGAATGAGAGGATAGAGAAACTTGGGTTGCTGCTCTGAAGTGTTGGAGACTGAGGGGAGAACTGGTAGAAGTTTATAAGATTATGAGAGGCATAGGTGGTCATGATCTTTCTCTCAGGCTAGAGATATCAAGTAATAGAGAACGTGCCCTTGAGGTGAGATGAGGAAAAGTTGAACGGAAATGTGCAGGGTACAGGCTTTTCATAGAGAGTGGTGGGTGCCTTGACTGAACTGCCCGGGGAGTGACTGAAGCAGATACAATAGTGATGTTTAAGAGGCATTTAGATAGGCACACAACTATGCAGAGGATGCAGGGATATGGATCATGTGCAGGCAGAAGAGATTTAGTTTGATATGCCCTCCTGTTTCAGATACTCCGACTGAGACAACGGTTTCAGCATCACCTTAGAATCTTGCATGTTTCAGTATGATCATCTTTCATTTTCTGAACTTCGAAAGAACAGGCCTAATCTGCAGGTTGAAACTCTTTGGCCCAGCACCTTTTGGATCTGACGTGCTAAACTACAAGAAGTCCAGACTGCATGAATTGCCCCAGTCATCTTCCTCTGTCAAAGAGATCTGTATTTTTTAAGTGTAGGCACTTACTTGGTCACATGAGGGCTTCCAAGACCCATCCATAACTCAAAGTTTCCCTAATTCAGAAGCACTGTCAGCTGAACTTCCCAAAGATTGCTACAGTTCTTAGTTAATTTTAGATCTTAGTTAGAATTAGTTAATTGTATAGATCTGCACTGCTTCAAAACATGCCAGACAACTGGCATTGCCAAACCACAGGATATTAGATGAAAGAGGAGTGGTTTGAAAGAGGAGTTAAAGAAGCCATCTTTGTCACACTGGGAAACCCATCCGTACGACACTATCTATCAGCTTCTTACAATGCAGTCTGAACATCTCTACCCCATCACCACAACAGATCACACCTCCATTCATGTAAGGGTAAGACTAATGACCCTCTCATTACCTCTACATCTCTTAAAGACCCTCATATGATTGCTATACCTTTAAACAACTCACACAGTTAATGATCCAGAAAATTAGCCACCTTGGATCAGAACTGAAGAAGCCTCTTGGATGAGTGGTGAAATGTCTTCTGGGAGTGCAATTATCTTGTTTTTCTACTGCTTGATATAGAATGACCTGGATGACTGAGAACCTTCATAGACGTAATGTTAGATGAAAGTGTTTCAACTTGTATACACTGCAAATAAGGAGGGGAAACTGTACTAAAGGGAGAACATTGGGAAATAGTAGGTCAACAGCACCCATGGAAAGGGAAGTGTTATTGTTTACAGAAGACCCTTCGTCAGAATTGGAAAAGGAAGAAACATTCACTGGGAGTTGTGGAGGATAATGAAGGGAAGGATGGGACAAAAAGTTGATTGCTGATAAGGTGGAGTCACGGTTACCATGGTGGTAAACAATTGAGAAGGCTCTTTAGTTGGTAACTCAGCGAGGAGACAAAACAAAGGGACATATCAAAGCTGTGAAAAACTTTGGTCTCATTTGTGTGTGGTCACATTAATGCAATTTGTTTTAAAGTGCATAAGGATAGTGACCTTCACTTATGAGTTTCAAAGAATGTGACAGTGATGGTAAGAATTGGAGGAGATGGCAGTTGAATGCGTGGCTGAGGAGTTGGTGCAGGGAGCAGGGTTTTAGATTTTTGGATCATTGGGATCTCTTCTGGGGGAGGTGGGACCTGTACAGATTGGATGGGTTGCACCTGAACTTGAGGGGGAGCAATATCCTTGCAGGTAGGTTTGCTAGCATGGTTCGGGAGGGTTTAAACTAATTTGCAAGGGGGGATGGGATCCAGAGCGATAGAGCAGTGAAAGAAGTGCATGGAGTAAAGCCAGATCTAACATACAGAGAGGCTTTGAGGAAAGAGAAGCAGAATAAATGGTGTAAACACAGTAAGGTAGAAGGGCTGAAATGTGTGTACCTCAATGCAAAAAGCATCAGGAACAAAGGTGATGAACTGAGAGCTTGGATACATACATGGAATTATGATGTAGTGGCCATTACAGAGACTTGGCTGGCACCAGGGCAGGAATGGATTCTCAATATTCCTGGATTTCAGTGCTTTAAAAGGGATAGAGAGGGCGGAAAAAGGGGAGGAGGGGTGGCATTACTGGTCAGGGATACTATTACAGCTACAGAAAGGGTGGGTAATGTAGCAGGATCCTCTTTTGAGTCAGTATGGGTGGAAGTCAGGAACAGGAAGGGAGCAGTTACTCTACTGGGGGTATTCTATGGTAGCAGCAGAGATACAGAGGAGCAGATTGGGAGGCAGATTTTGGAAAGGTGCAAAAATAACAGGGTTGTTATCATGGGTGACTTTAACTTCCCTAATATTGATTGGCACCTGATTAGTTCCAAGGGTTTAGATGGGGCAGAGTTTGTTAAGTGTGTCCAGGATGGATTCCTGTCACAGTATGTGGACGGGCCAACTTGGGGGAATGCCATACTAGATCTAGTACTAGGTAATGAACCGGGTCAGGTCACAGATCTTTCAGTGGGTGAGCATCTGGGGGACAGTGACCACTGCTCCCTGGCCTTCAGCATTATCATGGAAAAGGATAGAATCAGAGAGGACAGGAAAATTTTTAATTGGGGAGGGGCAAATTATGAGGCTATAAGGCTAGAACTTGCGGGTGTGAATTGGGATGATGTTTTTGCAGGGAAATGTACTATGGACATGTGGTCGATGTTTAGAGATCTATTGCAGGATGTTAGGGATAAATTTGTCCCGGTGAGGAAGATAAAGAATGGTAGGGTGAAGGAACCATGGGTGACAAGTGAGGTGGAAAATCTAGTCAGGTGGAAGAAGGCAGCATACATGAGGTTTAGGAAGCAAGGATCAGATGGGTCTATTGAGGAATATAGGGAAGCAAGAAAGGAGCATAAGAAGGGGCTGAGAAGAGCAAGTAGGAGGCATGAGAAGACCTTGGCGAGTAGGGTAAAGGAAAACCCCAAGGCATTCTTCAATTATGTGAAGAACAAAAGGATGACAGGAGTGAAGGTAGGACCGATTAGAGATGAAGGCGGGAAGATGTGCCTGGAGGCTGTGGAAGTGAGCGAGGTCCTCAATGAATACTTCTCTTCGGTATTCACCAATGAGAGGGAACTTGATGATGGTGAGGACAATATGAATGAGGTTGATGTTCTGGAGCATGTTGATATTAAGGAAGAGGAGGTGTTGGAGTTGTTAAAATACATTAGGACGGGTAAGTCCCCGGGGCCTGACGGAATATTCCCCAGGCTGCTCCATGAGGCGAGGGAAGAGATTGCTGAGCCTCTGGCTAGGATCTTTATGTCCTCGTTGTCCACGGGAATGGTACCGAAGGATTGGAGGGAGGCGAATGTTGTTCCCTTGTTCAAAAAAGGTAGTAGGGATAGTCCGGGGAAATATAGACCAGTGAGCCTTACGTCTGTGGTGGGAAAGCTGTTGGGAAAGATTCTTAGAGATAGTATCTATGGGCATTTAGAGAATCATGGGCTGATCAGGGACAGTCAGCATGGCTTTGTGAAGGGCAGATCGTGTCTAACAAGCCTGATAGAGTTCTTTGAGGAGGTGACCAGGCATATAGATGAGGGTAGTGCAGTGGATGTGATCTATATGGATCTTAGTAAGGTATTTGACAAGGTTCCACACGGTAGGCTTATTCAGAAAGTCAGAAGGCATGCGATCCAGGGAAGTTCGGCCAGGTGGATTCAGAATTGGCTTGCCTGCAGAAGGCAGAGGGTCATGGTGGAGGGAGTACATTCAGATTGGAGGATTGTGACTAGTGGTGTCCCACAAGGATCTGTTCTGGGACCTCTACTTTTCATGATTTTTATTAACGACCTGGATGTGGGAGTAGAAGGGTGGGTTGGCAAGTTTGCAGACGACACAAAGGTTGGTGGTATTGTAAATAGTGTAGAGGATTGCAGAGAGACATTGATAGGATGCAGGAGTGGGCTGAGAAGTGACAGCTGGAGTTCAACCCAGAGAAGTGTGAGGTGGTACACTTTGGAAGGACAAACTCCAAGGCAGAGTACAAAGTAAATGGCAGGATACTTGGTAGTGTGGAGAAGCAGAGGGATCTGGGGGTACATGTCGACAAATCCCTGAAAGTTGCCTCACAGGTAGATAAGGTAGTTAAGAAAGCTTATGGGGTGTTTGCTTTCATAAGTTGAGGGATAGAGTTTAAGAGTCACGATATAATGATGCAGCTCTATAAAACTCTGGTTAGGCCACAATTGGAGTACTGTGTCCAGTTCTGGTCGCCTCACTATAGGAAGGATGTGAAAGCATTGGAAAGGGTACAGAGGAGATTTACCAGGATGTTGCCTGGTTTAGAGAGTATGGATTATGATCAGAGATTAAGGGAACTAGGGCTTTATTCTTTGGTGAGAAGGAGGATGAAAGGAGACATGATAGAGGTGTACAAGGTAATAAGAGGAATAGATAGAGTGGATAGCCAGCGCCTCTTCCCCAGGGCACCACTACTCAATACAAGAGAACATGGCTTTAAGGTAAGGAGTGGGAAGTTCAAGGGGGATATTAGAGGAAGGTTTTTTCACTCATAGAGAGTGGTTGTTGAATGGAATGCACTGCCTGAGTCAGTGGTGGAGGCAGATACTCCAGTGAAGTTTAAGAGACTATTAGACAGGTATACGGAGGAATTTAAGGTGGGGGCTTATATGGGAGGCAGGGTTTGAGGGTTGGCACAACATTGTGAGCCGAAGGGCCTGTAATGTGCTGTACTATTCTATGTTCTATGTTCCAAAGAACATAGTCATAGTTCCTGGTGTCTTACCATCCTGAAGTGACACTGTCAGTTCCAGTACAAGCCATTCTCTGATGTTCTTGCAGTTATTAGAAGAAGCCTGCTTTGCATCTAGCTCTTAAAGGGACATGCCTCCAAACAAGCTGCACTCTTCCAACCCCTGGAGGAGGTTGAGAGAGTGCAAACTAGAGAGACCTGGACAAGCCACAGATCCGGAGTGTTACAAAAAGGTTCTCGTGCAAGAGATTGCCAGGAAAATCTCTACAAGGACTTGAATACAATCTGAAGACCTAATTCTCTGGCTGCTACACAGCCAAGTCCTCATGCCTTCTCATCATGGCCTTGGGGATGGAGGAGGTGTTGATGAAGTCTCTTTCCTCAAACAGGGAGCCGGATTGACCTCCCCTGTGTAGCACTGAGCAGCAAACTGTGAGACATGGCAGAGATCAGTTGCAGCAGCCTGGGATAATCCGGAGGCCAGGAACCTAGGGGCGGGCATAGTGGCACAAGGAACAGAGCCACTGCCTCACCACTCCAATTGCCCATGTTCAATTGGCTCTCTCTGTGAGGAGTTTGTACATTCTCCCTGTCTGGATTACCCTCAGGAATTCCCACAAACCAAAAATGTGCAGGTTAGTGGTTTAAATTGCTCCCAGTGTGTAGGTGGGTGGCAGGAGTAACTGCGGAGGTGAGGGAATCTGAGCGGGAATAGGTGACAGACAAATAAAGAGGAACATGGGATTGCACTGATAGACCTGAGGGGCCAAATGGTCACCTTCACAGTCATGAAGAAATATAATATATATCTCTGAGGTTGCAGAGGATTACAAGTCATGGTGAGGAAAGGGAGCGGAATGGCAAGAGCTGATTCTTTAAATAGCTCCGCTTCACTGGAAACAGTGCGAGTAAAACTGGTTCTGTGAGAAGTAAGACCAGTGGTTTCCAACCAGTTTTGTTTAAGGTGGACAACATGCTTTGCCGATCTTATTGGGGGAATTTAATACCAGAAATAAATGCAGTTCGGAGAACAAAGTTCCCATCAAGAATTGTCTTCCTAATTACTGGCTGGAGCTGCAATTATCTAATAATTGATGTTGTTCAGCAGTCTATTAACAGTTGATTTAGCTTGTGACACAAACACACAAAATGCTGGAGGAACTCAGCAGGCCAGGCTGCATCTGTGGAAAAGAGTACAGTTGACACTTTGGGCTGAGACCTTTCATCAGGACTCGTGAACCTTGGCATAGATGCTGCATGAGCTGCTGGATTGAGTGTGTGTTGTCAGTTTAAAGTTAGTTCCTAGTTAAGTGCTAAGTACAGGCAGTCCCTGGGTTATGAACAGCTGACTTACAGACTTCTCTACGTACAAAGGAGCTCCTATAATATTATTAAATTTAAAAGTCTGACCTCTGTCCATATGTTTTTTCCTATGAAGAGCAGACCTTGTTCTTAATGAGGAGTTTTAAACAAAATGTTACATGTCCTTTCCTCCCACAAATGCTGCTGACCACACTGGGTTTCGCCAGCAGATTGTTTCTTGCTCCAGATTCCAGCATCTGTAGTCTCTTGTGTCTACAGAACTAGTTTCCCCACTTTCTCTACTGTTAGTAATTGTCCTTCCTTATTAGTCCTATGTGCTTTTGATGCCATTCATTACAGTACTGAGAAGGAATGATTACCTTATTGAGTGACTTTTTTATATTTCCTCAATTACAGGAAATATAATTGTGGATGTCTGTAAAATGGAACTTGTTCATGACCTGTACTGAACTTATTTCCAGATTGGAATCACTTGCTCACTAATTCTCACCAGATTCTTGGCTCTAGGTCTCTGTTAAAATTGCATTCATTTGAGTCCGTCTATGTGTCCAGACTCCTGTCTGAGGAATAAAGAAAATCAAAACTCACACCAATAGGAGATATAACTGTAGGCCTCTCTCACACACATATACTCTCTTCCTTTCTTGCTCCCTCTATATATCTCTCTCACTCAGTCATATATTTTCCCTCTCTTTCTCTCTCTCTCTCACACACACACTGTCTCTCTCCTCCTCCCCTCTCTTTTTCTCTCTTTCTGCCCACAAATCCCCCTGCCTCTCCCCTAATCCCTGTTTGCCTGTCCCTCAGAGTTAGAGGCATCCCAGAGGACATGACCATTTTCTCCCAGTGCCGTGTTCTGCACACACTCTTACTGCTCTCCCCAATCATCGAACTGCACCAAGATCTCTCCCAGGGAGAGAATACCAAGAATACAGTCCTCTTCTCGCTTCCCATCATCCCAAACCAGAGGCCCCGGAAGGAATGTTGAGCCTTGGACTCATTACTGTTAAATGTGTCCACGTGAAGACCAAACTCAATCCAAGTAGCCAAAGTTCTAACCACAGATGAGAAACCTGCCCCCAGTTTGAGAGGCATGATGATGATGGAGAGTGGAGGCTCTCATTGTTATGGCTGTACAAGACATTGGTGAGACTGCAGATGGAATATTGTATGCAATTCTGATCGGTAACAGTATGAGTAAATGAGAGAGGGTGCGGAATTATTCACAGCGATGTTGCTACCACTGGAGTCCTTAAGTAATGAGGAGAAACTAGATAGGGATCTGAGGAGTGACCTTAGAGAGGTTTATAAAATTCTTAGGGCATAGATAGGGACAGTCTTTTCCTCAGGGTAGGGGAATCTAAAACTAAAAGCCATTGGTTTAAAGTGAGAGAGAAAAGATTTGAAAAGGACTTGAGTGGGAACTTTTACACAGAGGCAATGCCTTTGTGGAACAAAGTGCCAGAGGAAGTGGTAGAAGAAGGTATAAGAAAAATGTTCAAAAAACATTTGGACAAGTCCAAGGTTAGGAAATATTTAGAGGGACATGGCTCAAACATTGGCAAATGAGATCAGCTTGGCTAAACTCCATGGTCAGCATGAACAAGCTGAGCTGAAGGACCTTTTTCTGTGCTGTATAACTGGATGAGGCGGGGCCTGTCAACGTGTGCTGCGTTGTCAGGCAACCACAGCTGACAGAATTGTTTTCTTTTGAAAAAGGCAACTTTTTAATAATGTGGTTTTGGCAGGAAAGAAATGGTGAGACTTTCTGACAGTTCAGTTTGGAAAGTACTCAATAGCACAGCCCTGTGACCCAAATAACTTGGTTTGCCTTCAGAGGTGGAAAACATCTCGACCTCTGGGGAGGTGTGAGAAGGAAGTAATCAAATGAAAGACTTGTTACACAAGGAGGAAGCTCAGCAGCAGGAAGATTCACTTGAAGACAGAGCAGCAAGGTCTCCCTCAAAGAAAAATGTACCCAGGGTAGGAGAGAAGACCTTCTTTCCCATCAATTCCAATCCCCTAAACACAAGAGATTCTGCAAATGCTGGAAATCACACAAAATACTGGAGATGGGGAAAGGGTACAAGCTGACAGGTAATAGGTGAGATCAGGTGAGGGAGAAGGTGTGTGGGTGTGGGAGGCAGGTTGAAAACAGAAGCTGGGAGGCGTTATGTGGAAAAAGTAGAGTTGAAGAAGAAGGAATCTAATAGAAGAGGCAATGGACCATGAAAGAAAGGGAATGATGAGAGGAACCAGAGGGGGATGATACCTTTTTATTCCGGCTCCTGCCTCCTTCCTTTTCAGTCTGTTTATTCCCCTCCATGGATGTTGCCCAATGTGCTGAGTTTTTGTGTGAATTCCAATCCCCTAATTTGCTCTTGTTTCTCTTTGGCTCTCCTTCATCTCACTCTCCCCATCTCAAGTCGAGTCAAGTTTATTATCATTTATCTATATGCCGTCAAACGAGACAACATTTCTCCAAATCAGGGTGTAAAGCACTGTAGTATACATAACACATAATACCTTATGAAAGTAAGGGTGAAATCTACAGATGGATTACATGTAAATAAACAAACTAAAGTGCATAAATTAAATATTGTAGGATATGGAACAGATTAACCAGTGACACTTTGAAAGTGATGCAGCAGGGAGTTCGGAAGCTTAATGGCCTGAGACAAGAAGTTGTTTCTCTATCTGACCATTCTTGTCTTTGAGCACTGGAGTCTCCTGCCTGATGGTAGAAAGTCAAAGAGGATGCTGGATGGATGGATGGGATCCTTAATAATACTAAGGGCTCTGCGTACACAACGCTCCCGGTAAATGTCCTCAATGGATGGTAGGGAGACCCCTATGATACTCTCAGATGTCCTCACAGTCCTTTGTTGGGACTTTAGGTCAGATGCTCAGCTGCTCCCATACGAGATGGAGATGCAACTTGTCAGGACGCTCTCAATGGTGCTCCTGTAAAAATTCAGTTAAGATGGGGGTGGGAGCCTTGCTTGCCTCAATCTCCTTAGGAAATGGAAGTGTTGCCGTGCCTTCTTGTTCAGGGAGGTGATATTAAGGGACCAAGTGAGGTCATCCATGATGTGAACTCCCAGGAACTTGGTGCACTTAACTCCCTCTCTATGGAGGAGCCATGTATGTGCAGAGGGGGATGGTTCACCTGCACCTTCCTGAGATCCACAATGATTTCCTTTGTCTTCTCCACATTCAGGCTTGGGTTGCTCTTCTCACACCAGTTCACCAGCCACTGCACTTCCTCTGTACTCCAACTTATCATTGTTGCTGATGAGGCCAACCACAGTTGTGTCATCCACAAGCTTGGTGACATGGTTTGAGCTGGATCCTGCGACACAGTCATGCTTCAGCAGTGGGCTGAACGCACAGCCCTGGGGAGCCTGTGCTCAGCATAATGGGATTAGAGACATGGTTGCCCACACAGACTGACTGTGGCCTTACTGTTTAGAAGTCCAGAACCCAGTTGCAGAAGGAGGTGTTGAGGTCCAGCAAGGACAGTTTCCCCACCAGTTTCTGGGGTATGATGATGTTAAACACCGAACTGAAGTATACACATAGCATTCTGGCATATGAGACCCCATTTTCCATGTGAGACAGGACAGAGTGGAGGGCAGAGGCTATTGCATCATCAGTGGATGGATTTAAATGATAAGTGAACTGGAAAGGGTCCAATGTAGTAGGAGGTAAGGCTTTAATGTGCTTCATGACCAGATGCTCAAAGCATTTCATAATGGTTGATCTTAATGCCTCTTCCTCCTTCCTCATCTGGTTTTCCTTCTTTCCCCATCTCACCCTTATCACCTCACCCTCTCTTCCTATCTCCACCTCTTCCTTTCCCCTTCTCCCCTTCCTCCTTCCTCCATCTCCCTTTCCTTCTCTCTTCATTTCCCTTTCCTTCTCTCCCCATCTCCTCCTCATCCCCTCACTCCATCTCTAAATCTTTCTATCTACCCATGTTCTTTTCTCCCCCTTTCCCCATCTATGCTTCCTCCTCTCCTTTCCCAAACCCCACCACTCCTCCCTCCCTTCCCTTTCTCCTCTCCTCTCATTCTTTCCTCATCGTTTGTCCTCCCTTCCCTTCCCTTCTCATTTCTCCCTCCTTCTCTACCCTGGTCTCTATCACCTGCTCCTCTCCTCCTTTTCTCCTCCTCTCCCTTCCCCAATCCCCCCCTTTTCCATCACTTTCCTCTCCCCTCCCCACACACATCTCCCCCTTCCATCATCTCCCCTTCCTCCACACCACTCCTTTTTCCTCTCTAATTTGCCCATCTTTATTCCTTTTCATTCTCACCATTTCCCTCCTCCTCCATCTGCCCCCTTTCCTACCTTGCATATCCCCATCTGCCCATAACTACCCTCTTTACTTCTCTACTCCTCTCCTCCCCTATTCATCCCTCCATATCCTACTCTTCTCTCCTCCTACTTCCTCTGCTGTTTCTTTTTCTCCATCTACCTCCCCTGCCTCTCCACCCCTTCAGTCCCTTTCTCTCCACCTTCCTTCTTTTCACCTGCTCTTCCTCCCCAACAATGCAACTCTATCTGTCTTCCACCTCCAGTACCTTCATCACCCATCCTACCTCTTCTCTTCCCTGCCATCACACTAAATTCCTATGGAGCTCAGCAAGGAGGCTTCTGAAGGGTAATGCATGGATCTCGAGCATGCTGGAAATGTGCCCTAGTTCCATTTTGTTGCCCATAGATCTGCATTTAGATCCTCTATTGGTCCTGACATGGACAGCAAGAAGATCCTCGGGAGATCTGTGAACAAGAATTTTTCACATTCTTCTTTTCTTTGATGACTTAATCAGGATGCAAACTCAATCTAAACGAAGGGATGAAAACTCAAATGTTCCTTGCTTGGTCTGTCTGTTCCTAACTCATTGCGTGTCTGGCTGTATTTCATCCCTACTGATCTCAGTTCTCTTTCCTGACCACATCTCACTACACTAAGGCTGGTTTCTATACATCCAAGTTTTGTTGCAAACAAGGAGGCCATTCAGTCCATCAGTTCTATGCCAGCTAACAGACCAATTCTATTCCTTTGCTAATCTCCCCTAAAACCTCTTCTCCCCAAACTTCCATTAACTCCATCAGGATAAGGTGTTCCCAGCCCTTTTTATGCCATGGACCAATCCCCATTAGGCAAAGGGTCTATGGACACCACCTTGCTCTAGGTTTTACCACTCACCCACATACCAGGGGAAACTTACAGCAGCCAATTAACCTCCGGACATATATTGAGATGAACCCATAAATACTATCTTGGCTTTTTTTTTGCCCTTTTAAATTATTTTGGTAATTAATAGTACTTTTATATCTTTGCATGGTATAGCTGCTGCTGCCATGTAAGTGGGAGATAAAATTGGATTCTGATTGATGTGGGAGGGTAGAGGAGCACCTGGGGTAAGCCACTGTGGCCACAGGGAGAAGATGCAAAGTCCACACAGACAGTATTGAACCCAGGCCACTGGCGCTGTGAGACAATAGCTCTGCCAGCAGTGCGGATTGTGGGAAAAGCCGGTGTTGGATTACTGTCACAAGCTGGAATGTAAGGGAGTTCCATGCAGAGACATCCCAGACACACAGCTGATGGTGTTATTCCTGACACAAAGCTCAGCCAGAAGACTGTTAAAATCCTCTTCAATCACAGGTTGAAACGTTCTATTCTTGGAGCTCAAAGCTATTCTTGTGTTGCAGTTATTGATCTAACACAGGACTTCAGTCAATTTCCCAACTCATTAACTCTCTGTAACTCTTCATCAGAAATCAGACTGGGAAGGGTTTAGGGTGAGGGTTCATGATCCTGTGTCTGCACTTCTAACCACAGTCCCCTCAAGACACCTCAATGTCACCCAAGCACCTCAGACCTGGCTGTGATGGAGGAACAGGCTGTCAGGGGACCTAGCCTGTCACTGACATGATTTGAGACGCCTCTGGAGAGTGGTGTTGGCAGAACAGCAATCTCTCCCTCCACCCCCAGGATCCTGCTCACTGGAGCTCTGTCAGGTGAGCAGGGTGGGCCTGGCTCAGCCTGCTTGTGCAAAGGCCTGGGGTTTATAACTAATTCTAGGTACTGGATCTGGAGTTGGGTTATGTGACCAAGACCTGAGCTCTGGCCACGAGAGATAACTTGGGCTGGAATGCGTGATCATGGGCTAGGCCTGGGTTATGTGATGAAGGCTGCTGGCCTAGACCTGGGTCACATAATCTAGGCTGCATGACCTGAGACTGGGTCATGTGACTGTGATCACATGACCAAGGCTGGACCCTGTGCCAGGGCTACATGATCGTTTGGGACTGGCTGCCCCACCACTGGAACCAAGCCACCCCAGGACATTGACGGCCAGTCCTACCTTTGCTCCAAGTTGGGGCGACCCTTTGCTCGTTCAGAGAGGACAGAAGCAAGACAGTCGGGAATATGCCCCTGTTATCAGGCCAACACAGGTTACCAATGCTAGCAAGCTCACAGGGTCAGTCAGGGGCCAGGGGTCGGGGTGTTCCACTTCATATAGCCATTGATATAAGACTATTGAATGGACCAAGATTAACTTTTAACCTCACAATGTGCTTCACTAAGGCCTTACCTTTGCTGCACTTTCTCTGCAACTGTAATACTTTATTCTGCATGAAGTTACTTTTTGCGTCTTGTTATATCTCGATGCACTGATGTGATGAAATGATCTCTAAGGATAGCACACAAAAGAAGTTTCTCACTGCACCTTGGTACATGTGACAAGAAATAAACCAATTTACCAATGTTCTCCTCTCGGCTCTGCCCTCTGCAATAGGTGCAATGGGAAACAGGGCCTTTTGTCTTCATTTCCACCCAGCTCCAGGTCGTCAGAGAGGTTAGGAGAAATGGCAGGGGCATAGGAAGTGGAAAGTAGGGCTAAGGTCTGATGACAATGCAAGAATTTGCACCAAGCTCTCAATTCACAGAGGGAGGTTTGACCCTTAAAGGGACAGGCCCTACTCCCAGCCAAACACCACTGGGATACTCCAGGCCACAGAACACTAATTACACATTGTGTTTATACATCCGGAGAACACTCAGAACATTTGTAAATGGGTAAAATGCGAAGTGATTTCCTCCAGTGCCAGCCAAACATCCATGACTGTATTACTAATTTGACTGAGAAATTTAACGTTAATTTGAATGAGTAAATACAGCTGTGACTTATGCTCAGCTGTCAACACAAGAAAATGCCACTTCTTCCCTGGTGTCTGTCCAAAAGGATTTTAAGTACAAAACGTGATGTGGAGCAGAGAAAAACTGGAGGAATCATTCGAGTAATATTGATCAAAATATAAATGTTGTCAAAGTTGAATTTATTGTCATACACACAAGTACGTGTATGTACAGGTGCGATGAAAAACTTACTTGCAGCAACATCACAGGCACAGAGCATCAGGGACACAACATTCAAAAGAAAAATACAAATTATAAACACAAAATAATCTGCAGATGCTGTTGTCAAAGGAACACTCACAACACGCTGGAGGAACTCAGCAGGTCGGGCAGCATCCGTGGAAAAGATCGGTCAACGTTTAGGGCTGGAACCCTTCAGACTGACGAAGGGTTCCGGCCCTAAACATCGACCGATCTTTTCCACGGATGCTGCCCGATCTGCTGAGTTCCTCCAGCGTGTTGTGAGTGTTCCTCAAAATACAAATTAAATGTTAGTCAGACAAAATTATATAAGAGAGAACACAATCAGAACAACATAAAACCAAGTCCATTAGATCACAAAATGGTCATAATGTTACCATAGGGAAGCGGTAATTATGCAAGAACTGAATGGTTGAAGTGAAGCAGTGTTTTTGAACCAAGTGATGTGGGGCTCAGGCTTCTGTACCTCCTTCCGGATGGTAGCTGCAGGAAGATGGCATGGCTCAGATAATGGGGATCTTTGACTATAGAGGTTGCCTTCTTGAAGCAGCACCTCCTGTTGAACGCCCAGTTGGTGCGGTCTTTCATTCATTCTATTATGGTTATTATTCTATTATAGATTTATCGAGTATGCCCACAAGAAGATGAATCTCCATTGTAAATGGTGACATATATGTACTTCGATGATAAATTTACTTTGAGCTTTAATTACTACTGATGTTAGGGAGGGATCTGTCCCTGATGTGTTGGGCTGAGTCTGCAGCTCACTGCAGCTGCTTCTATTCCTGTGTATTTGAATTGCCGTACCAGACCATGATGCAGACAGGATATTTTCAAAGTCAAAGTCAAATTGGCTGTCGTATGCAAAAGAACATGGTGCACAGCTGCAATGGAAACTGACCTGCAGCAGCATTTGTATATCTGTTAGAGTGCTGGGTGACTTGCCAAACCTCCTTCACCTTCTAACAAAGCACAGACATTGGCATATCTTCCTTGTGAATGCATCTATGTGCTGGGCATCCATTACTTTAACATCCAGGAATCTGGAGTTGCTGATCCCTTCCACCATCGATCCATCAACATAGACTAGCCAGGATACTGGGAACTCTCCTGCTCCATTCCAACTAGGGTGAGGGATCTTTTATATGAACATGGAAACCAGGACCTGGATGAAATTACTTGGCCACTTGAACCTGCTGCACCATTCAGTAAGATGGAAGCTGCTCTAACAGTAACCTCAGCATCTGCCTATCTGTGTAACCTCTCGCCAGCTTGCTTACCAAGTGTCGATCCACGTTTTGCAATCCTCTACCTTAGGGGCTGTGGACACTCGGCACTGAGTGGAGGCCATCCTGGGGGAATGAATGGGTTCTCGTTGACAGATAACCTCAAGTTGATTTTGTCCATAATTTGGAAAACACTCAAAAATCACTCAATCTGGTAACTACTTCCACAGTTTTGTAATGAAAGGCATCAAAAACACTTAAGACTGATAAGAAAGAACAATTACTTAAAGTGGAGAGAGCAAGGAAACTGACCAAACATGGAGCACCTTCATGAACTCCCACCACCCCCAATGACCCTGTGATTTCAGTCTCTGAGGCTGACATGAGAGTCTCCTAAGGGAAGGTAAACCCACAGAAAATATTTCACCCACACAAGGTACCTGGCTGAGTACTAAAGACCTGTGCTGATCAACTGATCACTGAGATCTTTAACCTCTCGCTTCAGCAGTATGAGGTACCCACCTGCTTCAAGCAGGCTTCAATTATACCAGTGCCCATGGTGACCTGCCTCAGTGACTACCATCCAGTAGCACTTCCATCTACTGTGATGAAATGTTTTGAGAGGTTGGTGCTGAAACATCTCAACTCCACTTTACACTTACAACTGTGTGGCTAAGTTCAGCTCCAATGCCATATTTATGTTTGCTGACAACACCATTGTTGTGGGTTGAATCAAAGGTGGTGACAAATCAGTACATAGCAGGGAAATTGAAAATCTGTCTTGATGATGCCACAAGAATAACATCTCACTCAGTGTCAACAAAACCAAAGAAGTTGATTATTGACTACAGCAGGTCAATGCACCAGTCCTCATCGGGCGATCAGAAGTGGAGAGAGTCAGCAACTTTAAATTCCTTGGGGTTATCATTTCAGAATCAGAATCAGGTTTAGCATCACTGGCACATGTCGTGAAATTTGTTATCTCAGCAGCAGCAGTACAATGCAATACATAATATAGAAAAGAGAAAAAATAAATCAATTACAGTAAGTATATACACCCTGACGGAAGTATAAATACTACCAGACTAGACATGTCCAGCCATCATCCCTGATGAAGGTGGCAGAGTCTGTCATCGAAACATCAGATAAAATCAATACCTGTACCCGACAGGAGCCCGAGAAGAGCTTATTCATTTTATATGAGTGTATATTAAATAGTGCAAAAACTGAAATAATAAAAGTGAGGTAGTGTCCACGGTTTCAATGTCCATTTAGGAATTGGATGGCAGAGGAGAAGAAGCTGTTCCTGAATCGCTGAGTGTGTGCCTTCAGGCTTCTGTACCTCCTTCCTGACAGTAACAATGAGAAGAGGACGTGTCCTGGGTGATGGGGGTCCTTAATAATAGACACTGCCTTTACTGAGACAGCACTCCCTGAAGATGTCTTGGACACTACAGATGCTAGCACCCAAGACAGAGCTGACTAATTTTACAACTTTCTGTAACTTCTTTCTAACCTGTGCAGAGCACCCCATACCAGACAGTGATGCAGCCTGTCAGAATGCTCTCCACAGTACATTTGCAGGAGTTTTCGAGTGTTTTAGGTGACAAACCAAATCTCCTCAAACTCCTAATGAAATTTAGCCGCATTGAAATGTTGCATCCAGGTTAGATCTTCAGAGATCTTGACACCCAGGAACTTGAAATTGCTCACTCTCTCCACTTCTGACCTCTCTATGAGGATTGGTTCATGTTCCCTCATCCTACCCTTTCTGAAGTCCACAATCAGCTCTTTGGTCATTTGGACGTTGAGTGCTAGGTTGTAGTTGTGACTCCACTCAACTCGCTCCTGTACGCCCTCTCGTCTCCATCTGAAATTCTGACAACAATGTTGTATCAACAGCAAATTTATAGATGATATTTAAGCTATACCTAGCCACAGGGTCATGGGTATAGAGAGAGTAGAGCAGTTGGCTAAGCACACATCCCTGAGGTGCACCATTGTTGATTGTCAGTGAGGAAGAGATATTACTGTATTACCAATCTGCACAGATTGTGATTTTCCAGTTAGGAAGTCGAGTATCCAATTGCAGAGGGAGGTACAGCCACCCAGGTTCTGTAGCTTATCGATCAGGACTGGAGGAATGATGGTGATAAATGCTGAGTTATAGTCGATGAACAGCAGCCTGACATAGGTATTTGTATTGTCCACGTGATCTAAGGCTGTGTGAAGAGCCATGGATAGCCGTAGACCTGTTGAGGTGATCAGAGGATCTGTCTTGGGTCCAGCATTTTGCTGCCATGACAAAGAATGACAACACCACCTCTACTTTTTTAGAAGTTTGTGCATTTGGCATGTCATCTAAAACCTTGACAAACTTTTATAGCTGCACAGTGGAGAGTACACTGACTGGTTGCGTCACGGTCTGGTTTGGAAACACCAATGTCCTTGAATGGAAAGAAAAAGCATACAAAAAGAATTGGATTCTGTCCCATCCATCACAGGAAAAGCCCTCCTCAACATTGAGCATATTTACCAGGAGCACTGTCACAGGAAAGTAGCATCCATCATCAAGGACACCCACCATCCAGGCCATGCTCTCTTCTCACTGCTGCCATCAGAAGAGGGTACAGGAGCCTCGAGTCCCACACTACCAGGTTCAGGGACAGTTATTACCCCTCAGTCATCAGGCCCTTGAACCAGGGGGGATCACTTAACTCATCCCAACACTGAACTGATTCCACAACCTATGGACTCAGCATCTCGTGTTCTCTATTTATTGTTTATGTATTTATTTTATTTTAATTTTGTATTTGCAGAGTTTGTTGTCTTTTCCACACTGGCTGTTTGTCTATCTCTGTTGTGTGTATGTTTTTTCATGGATTCCATTGTGGTTTTTTTGTATTTACTGTGAATGCCTGCAAGAAAATTGACCTTCGGGTACTACATGGTGATGTATATGTACTTTGATAATAAATTTACTTTGAACCTGGATCTGCTGTTTGCAGGAAAGAATGTCAGACATTTTGATTTAGACCATAAGACACTTGGCCCATTGTGCGTAGAGAAACAGAGTTAGTATTTCAGGTCAAAGACCTTTCCTTAGAACTGGGAAAGAAGGAAAAACAACTGTTTCTCTCTCCACAAATGCTATCTGACCCACTGAGTGTTTCCAGTATTACCTGCTTCATCTCAGTACAATTCCCCTGCTTTCACCCTACTGCTCTACAAACTATTCTCTGGGTAGTGATTCTGCAGGACTTTCTAGCATAGAGATTAAATCACTGGTGATTTATAAAAAGGAAGAAAATAACTTTTTGAAAGATCAGGAAGTTGAGGGATCCACTATAAAGAAGAGTTGAGGCCTGGCGTATATTAGCCAAGGTCATAAGAATGGTGGGGCGGCAGGCCTGAGCAGCCAAATGGCAAACTTCTAGTTCTGTTTTCTCTTAACTGCCCATATAATGCCCCATTGATGGTCCGGACTGGTGGAGAGATCCAGATCAGAGCTGCTCTCTGAAGATAGCTTCCTTCTATTGCCTTTCTAATATTTGGCCACAATTTTCGACTTCCATTTCTCTCAATCTTCTCCCAATCTACTCAGCCCCTCAGTAACACCAGAACTTAAATCACACATATCCAGAACTGAAACCCCATCCTCAGTAACCCCAGAACCAAAATCTGCCATCGCAGTAATCCCAAAAGTGAAGTATCTCCAGAGCTGAAATCGCTCATGCTTTGCAGCTGTTCTTTGACAATTTAAAGTCACTCAAAAGGGAAATAAGAGCTCTTGTTTTGTCTTTTTTATGACTTGGATCTGTGTGTTTACTTCACGTTGATTTATGTTTCTGTAATCCTGATGTCTGGGATATAGGACTGCTCTGTTAGGTTGGCTAAGTTTGTACTCACTAGAGTTTAGACAAATGAGAGGAGATCGAATTGAAAGTTACAAAATATTGACAGTGTTTATACAGATGGGATGTGAGGAGGATGTTTCTTCTGGCTGGAGTGTCTGGAACTAACATATTGTGACGTTAAGCACTGAGGTGTAGTGAAATTCCTTGGCTCAGAGGTTGATAAATACAGAACATAGAACAGCCTTTCAGCTTATTCCTGTACTGTGCCAACTATGATGCCAACTGCACATCTGCCTGCTCATGTAACCCATACCTTTCCATTCTCTGCCTGCTCATGTGTCTGTCTGAATGTCTCTCAAATGTTGCAATCCACACTCAAACTTATCGTTTTAGGAACAGCTTCTCCCCCAAAGCCATCTGATTTCTGAATGATCCATGCACCCATGAACACTTTCTCGCTATTTCTCTTTTGCATGTCTTTATTGCAATTTAGTAATTTTGGGTGTTTTGCACTGTAATGCTGCCACAGAGCACAAATTTCACAACAGACTGTATGTCAGTGATAATAGACCTGATTCTGATTCTATCATATTGTCAGGAAATGTAGAGGAGGCTTGATCCAAATGTAGAGTAGCAGAGACAATTTAGCGGTGAGTGATAACTTTAATTATAAACTGCAAAATAACAAGCCACAAGGGGCCACAAAATAAGAGAGAACAGGTGCTTAAAGCAACAAGGTAGCTGAAGGCTGGAAGTAACTGGTTGAGGCCAGCTGGTTCGAATGAGTGAATAAGGACTGTGGATGAGTTGGGTTCAAATAGGCTGCAGGTGATGTGTTGGAAATGAGTGGCAGGTCACTCCTGTTAGCTGGGCGGAGACTGGGAGGTGCCTGTCTGTGCAGCTCCCCTGGCAATGCATTCCAGACACCCACCACTCCCTGTATGCCAAACCTACTCCACTCTTCCAAGTCCCACCTTAAATTTGTGCCTTCCAGCATTTGACGTTTCTCCGCTGAGAGAAAAATTCTCACTGTGCACCCTCTCTGTGCCTCTCGTAACTTTATAAACTTCTATTGGGTCTCATCTCAGCCTTAAGTACTTCAGAGAAAACAACTGAAATTCGTCCAACCTCTTCTTGCAGCTAATACTCTCTAATCCAGGCAACATCCTGGTGAACCTCTTCTCAAAGACCTCCACATCCTTCCTGTAATGGGGTGGGGGGGGGGATGCGGTGGGTGCAGATCTGCACACAGTTCTCCAATGTGACCCAACCAAAGGTTTGGACAGCAGAATATTTGGAATGTTCTACCACAGATTGCTTCTCTAAGTACCAGCAGCGTATCAGGCAGTAGCTAACTAAGTAACTCACCACAGAATGTGTTTAGACCAGGGAACTGAGTATGTTCAGGATGGTACAGGTACAGCTCCAATGACCTGACTTTGATCCTGACCTCAGGTGCTGTCTATGTAGAGTTTACACATTCTCCCTGTGACCACGAGGATTTCCCCTGGCTGCTCTCCTCCCACACCTCAAAGACATGGGAGTCTGTAAATTAATAGGCCACTGTAAATTATGAAGGTGAGAGGAGTGGATGGGAATGTGTGCAGAATGTGGGTTGAGGCAGGTATAATAATGGCAAATTACAAGATATTTGGACAGGTACAGGATAGGGAAGGTTCATAGGGATATGGACCAATCATGGGCAAGTAAGATTAGATGAGTGGGCATCTTGGTCGGCATCAACAGGTTGGGCTAAGGAACATGTTTCCATTCTGTATGACTTCATGGCTCGAATAAAATGACATTAGGGTAAGTAAGTGTTAATGACTGGTGTTGATTTGTTGGCCGAAGACCCTATTTATGTGCTGTACAATTCCATATTTAAGAAAAAGGTAAATCAAGTTTTTTGAACACAAAAGGCAGCAAAGAATATGGAGAGAGAGTGGAACATGGTATCAATATAGGGCATCAGTATTGCAGTAGACCTGCTGAGCTGAATAGCCTTTTCCTGCCTCTGTCTCCCACGTTTCCATCCCATTTGTCTCTCATTTCCCAGGCAGAGTGTGGCCCCCTGATCTGGACAGTCACGTTGATTGCCAAGCTGGTTGAGTAATTGTTCCGCTGGGGTAGTTAAAAGCAGTGATAAAAGTCACTGTCTCTAGTGTTTTGTCAGAACCTCATTTCCCTTGGTTACACACATTATTTTTTTTTCACTGAATTTGAAAGCACTTGAAGTAACCTCCCTTGAACTGCTGCTCAATGTTCAGTGGTAACCCTCACTCCAGATTTCCGGCCTCCATTCTTGAGGTCTCGACATTTTCCATCGGCAGTAGGCGGACACACCTGCCTCGACAGCAGGGCTCAGTGGCTCTGGAACCCAATACCTCTGGCAGTTCGTTCTTTGAAACTTGTGTTCCTGGTCAGGAGCAACTGGGAAGGGCTGACTTTGTGAGGGATGGATACCAGGACATCTGGGAAACTGTACCCCTCCTCAAGATGCAGGGTGGGAGGGAAGTGATGGGGGCAGAGGATTCCCCATTCACCGAGTTTGACAGAATCTTTGAAAATGAGGCAGAGTGAGTAACGGTGGAGGTTTACCATCAGAAATATTAATAACCACGAGACTCAGATTTGTATCAATTTGAAACAAAGGAAGGGAGGGATTTTATCAGAGTGTTTCCTGAGCTCTGGTCTGGAGCAGACAACCTGCAAGAAGATCTAGTGGACAATTGGATCAACAGCTGTGGGTCGAGAGCAAGAGGGGTGTACTATTTGCAGAGCTAGTATGGGCTCGAGGAGCTGAAGAGCCTCTCATCTTTGAGCTTGTGACCTGTGACCTCTGACCTCTGACCTCTGACAGCTAATTGGGCAGGGACTCAGGGCTGGTCAGATGTAGGGCCAAGGCTGAATTTAATAGGTTGCTTTGTGGCCACAGCTGAGATCATACTCTGGCAGGAAATGGACAAACCGACTGATGGAAAGTCTCTCCCCGAATGAGAGGGTAATGGAAACTGCATCTCATATCACACTTACAGACCAGACATGGCACCTGTTACCACTGTTTCCCATAAGTAGAATGCCACAATTGCAGAGTGCACACACACTAACACAACACACAAACACACTTATACTGTACACAGCACACACTAATGCACTGACTCAACAACCAGTGTGATACACCAATACAGCACACACTAACACCCTCAGATAACATACACACACAACACACACTAAAACTGAGACAACACACACCAACACACTGAGACAACACACACCATCACACTGACACCACACACTAACACACTGAGACAACGCACACACTAAAACTCTGGGACAACACACACTAACACAGTGAGACAACACACATTAACGCACTGAGACAACACACACTAACACAGTGAGACAACACACACTAACGCACTGAGACAACACACACTAACACTCTGGGACAACACACACTAACGCACTGAGACAACACACGCTAACACACTGTGACAACACACTAACACACTGTGACCCCACACATCAACACACTTTGAAAACACACACTAACACACTGTGACAACACACATCAACACACTGAGACAACACACACTAACACACTGTGACAACACACATCAACACACTGAGACAACACACACTAACACACTGTGACAACACACGCTAACACACTGTGACAACACACACTAACACACTTTGACAACACACACTAACACACTGTGACAACACACACACTAACACACTGAGACAACACACTAACACACTTTGACAACACACACTAACACACTGTGACAACACACACACTAACACACTGAGACAACACACTAACACTCTGAGACAACACACACACTAGCATTCTGGGACAACACACACACTAACACCCTGTGACAACACACACACTAACACATTGTGACAACACACACTAACACACTGAGACAACACACACTAACACTCTGGGACAACACACACTAACACACTTTGACAACACCCACTACACACTGAGACAACACACACACTAACACACTGGGACAACATACACATGAACACACTGACAACACACATTAACACACTTTGACAACACACACTAACACACTGAGACAACACACACGAACACACTGAGACAGCACACACTAACACTCTGAGACAACACACACACTACACACTGAGACAGCACACACATTAACACACAAATACAACGTACACACTGATACATGATGCAGCTCACAATATTACAGGAATAGAGCACACGTACACATAATTGCCATACAATATGCATAATAATACTCAGATATCACACACGCACACGCACACACACAAACACTAAAACACCTTACCTAAGCCTATCATAATCTTACACACTTCTACCAGGTTGCCCTCAACCTCTGACACGCCAGAGAATCAATTTTGTTCAATCTCTCTTTGTAAGTCACACTCTCTAATCGAGGCAGCAATTTAATATTTATCTGCTGCACCCTCTCCAATGCCTCCACATTCATCCTCTGATGTGGGAACTGAGAATTGCAGCTAATAGTGGATTGTGAGCCTGGCTCTTGAAGTTTGCGCTGGGTTGGTGGGGGGTAGCAGTGAGGGGTTAAATCAAGCACCTACTGATTCAATAAGATGTTGCCATTGATGGAGCTATATCTGCGACATAGGGATCTTCTTCCAGGCTCTCTCCCATGGGCTGCTCCCAGTCAGCTCTCTGACCTTGTGGAGGAAGCAGCTGAGTCCCCATCCTGGGGCAACGACACTGGTGGTTGGGGAGAGGCTGGAAGAGTTGACTCCATGGTGTTCTCACCTGAGAGAAAGCAGAATTTTCATTTCTCCAAGGGCTTCATTCTTCACAAGAACATACAACAGTACAACACAGGCGCTGAACTAATTAAACTGGTAATTAAATCCCTAACTAAACTTTTCTGCGTACACAAAATCCATATACCTCCATTCATATGCTTATCTTCAAATGCCTTCATCATATTTGTCTCCACCATCACCCCTGGTAGCACATTCCAGGCTCCCACCACTCTCTGTGTAAAAATGATGCCCCGCACATATCCTTTAAACATTCCCCCTCTCACCCTGTCCTCTAGTACTTGAAAATTCCACCTTGGGAAAAAGATTCCAACTATCAGTGACTCTCATAATTGTATAAACTTCTGTCAGGTCTCCCCTCAGAGAAAACAACCCAAGTTTGTCCAACTCCTCCTGACACCACAAGCAACATGCTGGTAGACCCAGAGCCAGAGTAGGTTTTACACCCTCAGTCCTGCCATTCCCTCACTAATTATCAATAGTGCAAAGAACATGAGAACTAGGAACAGGGGTCAGCCATTCGGCCCCTCGTGCCAGCTCTGTTAAACAAAACACTCATGGTCGACCTTCTCCCTCACATCATTTCCTGGCTTATCGCCTGATTCCTGCAGTAAATACGCCAATGTACTTTTCTGTGTGCAGTTCTGGGCACCCATTACAGAATATGGAAGCTTTGGACCGGGTGCTGAAGAGGTTCTCCAGAATGGACTGGAGAGTATTAGTTACAGGGAGAAATTGGACAAACTTGACTTGTTTCCTCTGGAATGTCAGAGGCTGAGGAGAGAGCAGATACAGGTTTATAAATCTATGAAAGGCATAGATAGACAGCAAGAATCTTTTTCCCAGGGTATAAATGTCAAATACTACAGAGTATGTATAGCTTTATGATGAGAGATGAGATGTTTAAAGGGGAGATTTGTTTTACACAGAGCGGAATGGTCTAGCAGGGGTGGTAGTGGAGGTAGATCTGACTGGTGTTTAAGAGGCTGAATGTTCAGGGAATGGATTATATACAGGGATTCAGTTTAATTTGACATCATGGTCAGCACAGATGTGCTGGGCCAAAGGGCCTGTTCCTATGCTGTGTCTGAGGGGAGAGGAGGGCTGAGAGAGGGAACAGCTTCCTTCAGCCGGTAGTCATACTAGAACCTCAGTGACTGATGGACGTGGAGTAGGATCCCAGATGGAGAAGCAACTGGGCTGAGAATTTTGTTGGAAGGTGAGGGTTTTCTAGAAAGATATAAAATGGAAGAGTCTGGGGATTGTGCTGAGGTTATTATCCGTGGACTGCAGTGAAAAGAACATTTAACAGAAGGACTGGCACTTGAACCAGGCTGAGTTAATCTGCCCTCAGAGGAGCAGGGTAAGGTTTGGCACTTGAACCAGGCTGAAAGAATCTACCCTCAGAGGAGCGCAACTTGTCTGATGAAGCCTTAAAGTCTCCAAGAAGCCGGGCTGGGGAAATATCTTCTCTCTTTTTGTCTGTTATCAGGAGGCTCAGCATATCCTTTCTGGCCTAAGTTGAGGCACAGTCCCTGTGCTGTGTACAGAAGATTAAACGATAATTAACAGTTGTAAGGCCCTATTTCCATTCGTACTGATCAGGTCAATTTGAAAAATGGGAAGAAAATAGTTTTAAATTACTTTCCTAATCACAGGCAATATAAACCTCATGGCTGAGGACTGAGTGAAAACTAAAAGTACAGAAACCCCAATTGTCAAATGCTTTGTCTCCTGCCTCGGAAACAAAAGCTAAGTGTAGTAACCACACTGTTGCAGTGGCTGCCTTTCAGAAATGCACAGTGACTGAAGGTTTACAAGGTGGTTAGCGGAGGTTAAGTAAACAAGGGTTTCTGTGACATCCTCTCCCTCTCACAGTGAATAACCCGCTAGTCTAGTAGTTTGTGTCAGAGAGCCAACTTGCAGAGAGTAAGGTTTCACCAGCTGCTCAATTTTTAATGCTCTTACTTGATGCTACATCTAGATGAGTTTTCAAATTAGTTTATAGCCATATACAGAAGGGTGCAATGAAATTCCTTCCTTGCCTGAAGGTCAGAGGCTAAGCAGTGTAGATGATGAAAATAAATGCAAAAGAAACACACCACAGAATACAAAACAACAGAACGGTGCAAAGGCTGTTGTGCAACCTGAAATAGAGCAAAAGACAGTGGTAAAGTGACAATAGTGGGGTAACCCAGACAGGGTGGAATTAAGGCTTTGAGAACTGGGAAGGGGATGTAACTGAGATGATCAGTTCCGGAGTCTAATAGCAGTGGGGAAGAAGCTGTTCTTGAGTCCTGATGTCTGGATTTTTAAGTTCCCGATTCTTCTCTCAGAAGATAGTTGAAGGGAAAGGGAACCTCAAGGCAGAGAAAGCCAAAGACCAAGTACAGTAAAATCAGATTAGTTCAGAAGGGCACTGGATGGCTGGCATCAACATAGTGTGTTGAATGGCCTGTTTCTGTGCTATACGACAATGACATGGAGAGAGAAATCAGGCCCTTCAAACCTACGAGTCCATGCCAGTCAACATTTAGAGCTGAGGTTCCCAACCATTCTATGCCATGGACCCTCACCATTAACCGAGGGGGCCATGGATCCAAGATTTAGACTGATCCCATTTTATTCTCTCCCCCACCCCCCGATTCTCTCCATCTCTCTCACACACACACACACACACACACACACACACAGTAACTAATAACTAATTAACCCACAAACCTGCACGTCAGTGAGGTGTGGGAGGGAACCCACACAGTCAGAAAGGGAACTGCAACCTCCACACAGACAGCAAACACGGTCAGGATTGAACCCCTGACAGTCAGTGAGTTGATTAGCTATTCCACTGGGATGACCATTTGCTGGTTCTACCCCGCGCGTCCCCCCACCCCCAGTAGAGCACAGAAGGAGCCCATTCAACTTATTATATGTGTGCCAGCTCTTTTATAGACACCACAAATAGCTTCACACTTCTGTGATATTTCCATGGCTCTGCACGTCTTCCCTTTGAAGTTACAGTTGAATTGGTGTCCGACAACCCGGTAGAAAGACCACTCTGACACAGTAGCCTGCAGCAGACAGAAAGGCTCTTCACCTTCCCCCGTCTGGCATGTTGCCAAGGAGAACGTCGCTGAGGGGGAGTGGGATGGAAGTATTGGACAGGGTGGCAGAAAAGGAGCACCTGAAGGATTGAACTGGGATATTCTGGCCAATTGCATGAATTAACCCCACACCTCATGGGAGATGCTGTCCTTTGAAGTGAAATCTCAGGCTGGGCCCAGAAGAGAGGTTAAACCTTAGGTTGACGTATGAGCCATGAGGTAAGGCTACACAAGAAGCCAGCAGTAGGCAGGCTGGATGCTGGGTGGGGAGCTGTGGTAACTCACACTTCTGAACCCTCAGGACCCAGGACCTAGAGGATGAAGTCTCTTTCTGCTTGTCCACCGCAAGGAAGCAGAATTCACTATGGTTGAAGAGGCTGTACCATGTGACTTGAGATAAAGAGTATATGGCCACATAGAGTAATCACCAGCACTTCCGGACTTTTGCAAGGGAGCTTCCTGCTCACCCAACTGTGTCACTTCATCGCTGCCTTCTTACCACATGACCACTGTTCACACTCGCAGACCAGAGGAAGTCCCTTCTCAAGTATTTTTAAGACTCCAGTTTTTCATACACGTCAGCTCATGGTCACAGACAAATCTCTCAATTTAAGGAACTGCTCCTGTTATCTTGGCAGGTGTCATTTGTGGGAGGTCCGCACTTGGGACTTGGAATGGGAGATTCCTCGATCCCTTTCCCTTCTCCTTGGGCTGTGCCTCGGAACCAAGAGTAGTAAATCTATGGAATGCTCTGCCACAGACTGTGGTGGAGACCAAGTCCATGGGTATATTTAAGGTGGAAGTTGACCGTTTTCTGGTTGATCAGGGCATCAAAGGATATGGCGAGAAGGCAGGTGTATGGGTTGAGTGGGATGTGGTTCAGTCATGATGGAATGGTGGAGTAGACTTGATGGGCTGAACGGCCTAATTCTGCTCCTATGTCTTATGAACTTGATTCCATTCCATTTCTGTGGGTCCTGAGGTGGCCAATAGAGTCACAGAAATTAGAGTGTGGAAACTTGCTGACCATGACGGCCACCCAAGCTAGTCCCATAGGACTGTGTTTGGTCTAAAACTTGCCTATCTGTGTACCTGTCATAGTGTCTGTTAATGAGCTCAATGTGGGGCACAGATGGGACGGGAGTGTCTGACAGGACAGGCAGTTGAGGAGTTTGGGAGGAGGTGCATGCCTTCCATCATAGACACCGAGCACAATTCATAGGCCAATGTCACCTCATTACTATCCCAATGCCCTTCCTCCGCTCCAAGTTACCATGGTCCAAAGATCCACAGGGGATGTTGCCTTTCTTCATGGAAGCTTTGAGCGCATTCTTGAGTCTTGCTCTCTGTTTGCCTGGTAAGAGTTTGGAGTTGGTTATGGGTTGGTTATTGGCAAATGTTCGTTATACAGTGAAAAGCTTTTTGCACGTTATCCAGACAGATCACTTCATACATCAGTACATCGAGGTTGTACAGAAGGGAAGCAGAATGCAGAGAGAGTGCATTGCAGATGGACAAGAAGGTGCAGAGGTAGAACAGAATATCAGCAGTTCATCTTTAGCAGTGAGCCGTGTGTTCAGAAGTCTGATAAAAGGGGGATCAAAGCTGTCCTTGAGCCCTAGTGGTGTGTATTGTCAAGTTTTTGTATCTTCTAACAAGAAGGGGGAGAAGAAAGAATGACTGGGGGAGAGAGGTGTCCTTGATTACGTTGGCTGCTTCCCTGAAGCAGCAGGAGGTATAGATAGAGTCAACGGCGAGAAGGCTGTTTGTGTGATGGACTGGGCTACGGTCAGAGCTGCCTGCAATTTATTGCACTGGCAAGCAGCGCAGTTCCCATAGCAAGCTATGGTGCATCCGGACAGGATGTTTTCATGGGTTATCAGTAAGAATTGACACAGGTACGCAGGGACATGCTGACTTTCCACATTCTTCAGAGTAGAGGCGCCAATGAGATTTCATGGCCATGGCATCTATGTGGCTGGGCCAGGCCAAGTGTCGGTGATAACGGAAAATTCTGGAAACATTCAGCAGGTCAGGCAGCAGCAAAAGAGAGAGAGGAGCACAGACAATGCTTCAGGTTAGAGATCCTTCATCAAAACCGGGAGTTAATTTCAAGGAAAGTGGGAAAGGGATGGTTTGAGAAAGGAAAGTCTCTGATAAGGATAGGGTGAAGCCAGCATTGTCATGGGATATGTGGCTCACAGGTATTCATACCGAATGTACAAATACCCACAGACATTCAAACCCAGGGTACAAATACCCACAGACGTTCAAACCCAGGATACAAATGCCCACAAGCATTCAAACCCAGGGTACAAATACCCACAGACATTCAAACCCAGGGTACAAATACCCACAGACGTTCAAACCCAGGGTACAAATACCCACAGACGTTCAAACCCAGGATACAAATGCCCACAGACATTCAAACCCAGGGTACAAATACCCACAGACGTTCAAACCCAGGATACAAATGCCCACAAGCATTCAAACCCAGGGTACAAATGCCCACAGAATTTCAAACCCAGGGTACAAATACCCACAGACATTCAAACCCAGGATACAAATGCCCACAAGCATTCAAACCCGGACTACAAATACCCACAGACATTCAAACCCAGGGTACAACTACCCACAGACGTTCAAACCCAGGGCACGAATTCCATGAAAGTTATGTTTATGCAGCTCTGATGCAGTACTTTACATGCCTAAATTACATCAATTTAAATTATCAGAAATTATTCCGAAAGGTCAAAATAAACAAAAAAAATCATAATGTCATTCATTCAAGTTGAAGGAAGTACAGTCCGAGGTAGAATTATGGTCAACCACCAGGTTGTAAAGCCACCAAAGCCTCTCAAGCAGGACTCAACCTCATAAACCCTGACCAAAACGTGTATAAGCTGATGAGGGGCATACACAGGGTGAATGCACACAGTCATTGTTCCAGGGTTGGGTAATCAAGAACTAGAGGGCAAAGGTTTAAGGCGGAGTGAAAAAATTTAATAGGAACCTGAGGGACATGTTTGTTCAGACTGTGAGTCATATATGTATAGAAAGAGCTGCCAGAGGGAGTGTTTGGTGCAGGTACATTAACAGCATTCAAAAGGGTACTTCGACAGGTACCTGGATAGGAAATGTTTATAGGGATATGTGTCAAACATGGGGAAATGGACTATCTTAAACAGGATTTTGTTCAGCATGGACCAGTTGTTCCAAAGCACCTGCTGTTGTGCTATAAGTCTCCATAACTCTAACTAAAATTGTCTGAGGGAAAGTTTTCTCAGACAGCTGGTTAGGGTCTGGCAGACACTGCCAACAGGAGTAATGAGGCAGGTTTAAAAAGGGTGCTGAATAACTGTCTACAGGGCTCTCAGGATCGACAGGGTTAGTCCCTTATAGAGTTGTCACCAATCTGATAGAGCAGAGAGACTCCTTTTATGCTGTAGTTGAAAATGAGAGCATGTAATCATTAGATTACTTCTGAGAAGGCTGAAATGTTCTCAGTTTTGATGCTTCTTTGGACTATTCATGAGGTGGCAAGTCATTTGTAATGTTCCTTTGGAATTCCTGCTCCATTGATATATTTCCAGGTCAGGATGGTGTGGGACCTGTAGGTGGCGGTGTTCAACGGCACCTGCTGCCCCCTTGTCCCTGGTGCTAAAGGTGGTGGGCTTGGGAGCTGCTGTCGGATCACCCTGGGTGAACGGCTGCTGTGCAGTTTGCTTCTAATGAATAACATCCTGACGTAACTATGGAGACCAATCCTGGTCTCACCACTAGACATACCCCATTTTCCTCCCGAATTTTTCCAACCCCTTTGTTACTTGTCTTCCCACTGATCCATTTTTGACAAGCGTTTTCACTCTGAAACATTGTCTCTGTGGCTCTGTGCACAGACGCTTCCTGACCTGCTGTGTGTCCCCAGCATTTGCTGCCTTTATTTCTGACTTATATTGTTGGCAGTTTGTTTGATTTCTCTGTGCCTGTGATCTGTTGTCGAGGCCCAGGGACCTGTTCAGTCTTGCCTGACCTTTAACAAGCTGCTTTCCTGTGGCCTATTTGGCAGGATTAAATCTCCCGGAAGTTCCATTTTCAGTGGAGATCACCAGAACCTGTTCCTTCCTCTTGCACTGCCTGAGATAAGTGGTGGCCCTGTCTGACTCTGGTTCACTCTGCTGTGTACAATCCCAGGCCTGGCGTGCGCGCACACACACACACCTCTGTATATACTATATGTATTTGTTAGGGTTTCTCTGTTCTTGCACAAGTGTGTATTTGTCCAACGTTTGTTTGCGTGTGTGTGTATGTAAGTGCAGTCAGTAAGGGCAAGGGGCAGAGGGTCAGAGGTGACCCTGGGAATCACACACAGAGGATGCAAAGAGCAGGTGCCCCTGAGTTTGGAGGCAGACCGCAGGTGGAGAACAGCTCAGCAAGAAGTGACAAACACAAAATGCTGAACGAACTCAACAGGCCAGGCAGCATCTATGGAAAAGAGCACAGTTGACGTTTCAGGCTGAAACCTTCATCAGGAATCTTGGCCCAAAATGTCGACTGTACTCCTCTCCATAGGTGCTGCCTGGCCTGCTGAGTTCCTCCAGCATTCTGTGTGCGTTACTCGGATTTCCAGCCTCTGCAGATTTTCTTGTCCTCACCAAGAAATGAGAGAGTTGTATTTACAAGAAGGAGGACATTGGTTCAGTCTCCAGTCTGCGGAGCAGACACACAGCATTGCATGAAGTTCTGGTCACCAGGTTATAGAAAAGATGTTAATACACTGGAGAAGGTGCTGAAAAGATTTATCAGGATGTAGCCAGGACTGGGGGGCTTGCATTTTAAAGGGAGGGCGATTAAGCAGGGACTGTGGAGATTGTGGGGTTACCTTACAGAGGCTTATAAAATCATGAGGGATGTAGATAAGAGAGAGTCACAAAGGGGATCACTGAGGGTCAGAATTGGTGATTAGTGACGTTTATTCGGGTTTTGAGGCTCAGGGTGGGGGGGTCAGTGAGGGATTCAGTGGGGTCAGAGATGGTCATATGGGAGTCAGTGGGTGTACGATTGAGGTCACTGAGGCTGAGGGTGGGGGAGTCAGTGAGGGTCAAATTTAGGTCAGAGTGCACAGTTGCCATCCAGACAAGTACTTTCTGCTTTAATTCCTGTTTCTCTTCCTGCTGTATTCCTTTAAAAGTCTCTGAGCCTCGTTTATTTTTAGCAGCAGTGGATCTGGCGCCAGCTCCGTAACGGAATAACCTCCACTTCCAGCCACAGCCCCCTGGAGAGACTGGCGCAGCTGGCAGTGGAAGCCAGAACTGCTCAGAGTTGGGAGGGGCAGGGCTGGGTCGAGGATCAGAGGGCCTCAGCATGCCAGCTGTCCCAGGATTCACACCACATGAGAGTCCCATGCTAGAAAAGGACACCTCCCACCCCTCACACACCTTCTTCCCCCCGCCGCCACCCCACTCCCTGGCCCTGTTCCAGTGACGTCACTTTTTCCACCGCCTTGCCTTCTGTGGTATGTGAGCCTCTGCTGATTATAGACCTCCCTTAACAATGGTTCAGCATCGACAGGAAGCATTAACCCTTTAGTTCTCCCCATCGCTGCCCATTTCTTTTCTCTGGAGCCTTTTAAACGCTCACCCTCAGCCTCCAGTATTTCTTGACTCTGCCAGGTCATACGTGAAGGGAAGTTGCATTTCTTTACAACACAAAACGCAACTGTTCAGCCCATTGATTTCACTGAGAAAGCTCAACCCCTGTGACCTGTTCTCCCTACATCCCCATCAATGCTACCCCTCACCTGCGCACCAGCCAATTAACCTCATATTCAGACCATACAAGATGAATGGCATGATCTGACTGGCTGGTACACAGCCAACATTTTTCACCGTATCTTGGGTGAATAAACCAATGCCATACCACAGGGGAAACAGTATTACAACACAGAACAGTACAGTGTGGGAGCTTCCTGCCCCATGGGGAAAGGCCACAGTCCCTAACCCCGAAGCTTCCTCACGAATCTCCTTCACAATATCTAACAGCCTGCTTGTTTACATCAGTAGAACGGGCAGCAACTGGGTCACAGTGACACACACTCTCTGCATTCACTGCTCTCCTACTGAACAAGCATCATTCACCCATCCTCTGTCTGAACTGTGACGTGTCTCATAAATCTGAGTGAGTGTGTGTGTGTGTGTCTTTTCCTTTACACTGCATATGCATGCTACAAGTCCCAGATGTACTACTAACTATCGCTTTAATGTGCACAGATGTTTGTGGGATCTGCTCACAAGCACACTGTTTAGAACAATTTGCTCTGACCTCTCTGGTCTCCCATTCTTCCTGCTAACGTACATCACTACTCTGCACCGAATTCCCCCAATCCCACTTGTCCAGGTAAAGTTTCCTTGTGGTTGATCACTATAGTTCACTTCCACCTCCATGTTATCCACAGATTTGGAAACTTCATCAAGTAAATACATGTCTCATTTATTCCCTCCGGTGCCCTCAGAGCTGCAGCGCCCACGGAGAGCTGATGTGCTCAGGAGAAGCATCCTTTGAGAAGAGGTGGGGCATGCACACTGCTTCCAACCCTTCACTGCCCGCAGTGAAGGGCGGGAAGCAGTGACTCACCACTCCACGGTCTGGCTAAGCACTTTGTGATGGGGTGAAGGAAGGGTTCACCAGCTCTACCCATCATTTCACCGCTGGAAACCTGATCTGAGCTAGCCTGCTTCTTCACTGCCCAGGGTGTTGCTGTCCCAGCAGCATGTTGATCGGAAAGGTGGTTGTAGAGGCTGTACGAGCTATCAACAGTGGGAAAGAGTCCTATTTACCTCCTTTCTCTCTCTCTCTCATTCTCCCTCTGATCCAGAGTAAATCCTGGAGGAAGATCAAAAACATGGTGCACTGGTCTCCATTCGTAATGTCCTTCAAGAAACGGTATCCATGGATACAGCTGGCTGGACACGTAGGTAGGTACCCGCTTCCTGCAGGGGACTCATCGCAGTCAGGCACCCTGTGCAATTCTGGTCGCCCCATTACAGGAAGGGTGCAGAAGCTTTGGAGAGGGTGCCGAAGAGTTTGTCCAGCCTCTAATCTGCCTGGATTAGGAGGTATTAGCTATAGGGAGAAATTGGACTAATTTTGGAGTCCTGTAGGACCAATCCCAGGGCTGAGATCAGAGGCCAGACACCTGAAGGACCAACCCTGGGGCTGTCAGAAGCTTGATGACTGTACTCCCAGCCGTGAAAGCTCCAGGGCACTGTCCCAAATTCAATCCAGGTCAATAGGGAACATCCCAGTCTCATGCCGTAATCTCTGTGCAGGAACAGCTGTGGTTTGTGTGGACATTGACTCATCTCCCTCCCGCACCCAGTTGTTGCCTGATCGCACCTTCAGAAGCAGGGTGAAAACGAAAATACGCCACGCAAGTTACTCACCAGCTCATTAAGCTAAAAGCTGACAGAAAGGCCCTGACTGGCTGTGGGAATAATGGTCTGCATTCGTTAATGTGCCAGTGCTACACTGGTAGAACCCTGTCACAACCTTAGGCCGTCCTAGTCAACAATGAACCAGTGTACCCTCCAAATATCCGGACCTGCCTCTCTGTTTTTTTTGCACTACCTTACTTTCCATTTTTCTATTTTCTATTTATGATTTATAATTTAAATGTTTAATATTTACTAATTTTTACTATTTTTAATATTTAATATTTATAATCCAGGGAGCGGAAAGCGCAGAATTAAATATCGCTGTGATGATTGTACGTTCTAGTATCAATTGTTTGGTGACAATAAAGTATAAAGTACATCCAGCCTCTCCCCACCTTGTATGAATGGAGAGTTTACTGTCAAAGAATTGTACAGGCCATTTGGTCCATTATGTTATTCCAATCATTTTACTAATCCCACATTAGTTCCATATCCCTCCAGGTCCCCTTCATTCAAGTAGCTCTCCAGATGACTCAAGTCAAGTTTATTGCCATTTAACTATATACATGCATATCACCAAATGAGACCATGTTTCTCCAAATCACGGTGTAAAAACGTTGCTACTGTTCCTGCCTCCAACACCTCCAATGGTAGCTCATTCCAGACACCAACTATTTGCATGAGAAATGTATCCCTCAGATTGCCTTTAGACCTCCTCTCTCTCACCTTAACCCTCCCCTAGGCAACCCTACCAAGGCACTCAACCCTATCTGTGCCTCTCATAATTTTATAAATTTAGTATCAAATGTCGCCCCAGCCTATTCAAAAGCACAAGAGGTTCTGCAGCTACAACATGCACAAAAAGCTGGAGGAACTCAGCAAGTCTGGCAGCATTCAAGGAGCAGAATAAACAATCGCTGTTTCGTTCATGATAGAGGGTCTCGGCCTGAAATGTCAGCAGGTTATTAACCTCCGTAGATGCTGCCTGATTTACTGAGTTCATTCGACATTTTGTGTGTGTGGCCCAGCCTAATCAATCTCTCTTGATAATTCGGGCCTCCACTCCTAGTAATCTCCTTGTGAATTTTTTTCTGCGTCCTCTCATGCTTAACCATACAATATGGAAGCAGATCCTTCGGCCCGACTGATCCATGCCCACCACAACATTCTCTCTGCTAATCCCAGTTGCCCACATTCAGCCTGTAACCCTCCTAACCCTTCCCTTCTACGTACCTATCCAAATACCCCTTAAATGTTGCAATTATACCTGCCTCGACCACTTCCTCTGGCAATTCTTTCCAGGTACTCACTGCCCTCTGTGTAAAGAAGTTGCCTGCCGGGTCTCTTTAAAATCGCTCTCCTGCTATCTTGTATTATCTGAGCATTCCAAGAGTGAGATTCAGATTCAGATTTAGATTGGCTTATTGTCAGATACACCCAGTTCCAATGAAATTCCTTGCCTGCAAGCTCTGAAGCTCCGGATCTGCTGGTGATATGATGCCTTCACATTGGTGCCCACTCACAGTGTAAGAGCAGTAGGAGGAGGCCTTTCGGCCCCTTAAGCCTATTCCACCCTTCGTCAAGGTCATGGCTGATCTACCTCAGAGCCATATCCCCATACCTCTGGACTCCATAATATTCAGCAGCTTGTATGGAATGAACTCAGTGACAGGGCTCCCAACAACCCTCTGACAGAAAATCCCAAAGATTCACTACTCTCTGCAGGAAGGGATTTCTCATCTTATTCCTGAACAGCTGACCTCATATTATGAAACAGTGACCCTTGGCCAGGGGAACATCCTCCCTCCATCCAGCCTGTCAGGTCTGGATAGAAGTTTGCAAATTCCAACGAGGTCTCCTCTCATTCTTCGATAGTGAAATGACGACAGAGGTAGAGGGGGTATGAAGAAGGCGATTAGTATGCTTGCATTCATTGTTGAGGGCACTGCGTGCAGGAGTTGGGATGTCATGTTACTGCCGTACTTGTTGGTGAGACTGTACTTACAGCATTTTGTACGGTTCTGGTCACCCTGCTATGGGAAGGATGTCTTTAAACCAGAGAAGGTGCTGAAAAGATTTGCGAGGATGTTACCAAGACTGAGTGGCTTGAGCTATAAGGAGAAACTGGATAAGCTGAGAATCTCTTTGCCTGGAGTGAAGGAATCTAAGAATTGGTTTTATAGAGATTTACAAAATTGTGAAGGACATAGAGAAGTTGGGTGGTCACAGTCCTGCCCCTAGGGCAGGGGAGGGGGTGTAAGCAGCAAGATTTTCTCACAGAGGATGGGGAGTATACGGAACAGGTGCCAGAGGAAGTGGAAGAGGCAGATAGATTGGGGGCCACTGTCGTGTAGTGGTTAGCACAACACTTTGCAGTACCAAGGACCTAGATTCACTTACTGCCACTGCTGTAAGGAGTTTATATGTTCTCCCCGAGACCGCGTGGGTTTCCTCCAGGTGCTCCAGTTTCCTCCCACAGTCCAAAGACGTACCAGTTTGTAAGTTAATTGGTCATTGTAAATTGTCCTGTGATCAGGTTAGGATTAAATCTTGGATGCCTGGGCAGCACAGCTCAAAGGGCCGGAAGAGCCTATTCTGTGCTGTATCTCAATGAAAAAATAAATAAATAAACAATTACATTTAAAAGAAACACGTTTGTACAGGTTCATGCTCCGGTTTTAAGGGATATGGGCCAAATACAGGCAAATGAGAGGAGGACAATTAGGAACTTGGTCAGCATAAGGTGTTGGGCCGAAGGGCCTGTTTTCTGTGCTGTATAGCTCAATGACTCTACGAATACAGTCCAGTCTACTCAATCTCCCCTCATATGGTAACCAGTCCAGTGAATCTTTACTGCACTCCCTCTGTAGGTAAATTGGTGATGGAAGCCAAAACAATGCACAGTACTCCAGGACCCTGTGTAATTGCGTGAAGAATTTCTTTTACTCCTATATTCAGACTGCTCATGATAAAGCAGGTACTCAATTCCTGCTTGCTGCATCTGAACGTTAGTTATCGCTGTGTGTACTCGGGTCCATTTGAACTACCCAGATTATCACCACAAAAACTATACTCTGCCTCTCTTTTGTCTACCAAAATGAGTGGCCCTCATAGGATATGGAGCAGCCCAGTGGCAAAGCAGGTAATTATGGCAAAGGATAGGTTGTGATTCTAAATTGGAGAAAGGCCAATTTTGATGGTATCAGAAAGGATCAGGACAGATTGTTTTCTGGCAAAGACGTACTTGGTAAATGGGAGGCCTTCATAAGTGAAATTTTGAGAGTACAGAGTTTGTATGTTCCTGTCAGAATAAAAGGCAAGAATAACAGGTTTAGGGAACCCTGGTTTACAAACGATATTGAGGTCCTGGTTAAGAAAAAGAAGGAATTTGCATGGCAGGTATAGGTAGACAGGAACAAATAAGGTAATTGAGGAGTATACGAAGTGCCAAAAAACACCTAAGAAGGAAATTCAGAGGACTAAAAGAAGGTATGAGGTTGTTCTAGCAGACAAAGTGAGGGAGAATCCCGAGGATTCTAAAGATATATTAAGGGCAAGGGACTGAAAGAGATGGGGAGGTCTTAAACGGATTTTTTGCATCTGTATTTACTCAGGAGACGGACATGGAGCCTATAGAGGTGAGGCAAAGCATGGACCCTATACAGATTACAGAGGAAGAGGGGTTTGCTGTCTTGACGCAAATTAGGCTGGGTAAATCCCCAGGGCTTCACAAGGTCTTTCCCCAGACCTTGTGGGAGGCAAGTGCAGAATGGATTGGTGGATAGCTAATGTTGTTCTGCTGTTTAAGAAAGGCTCTATGAATAAGCCAGGAAATTATAGGCTGGTGAGTCTGATATCAGTACTGGGTAAGTTTTTGGAAGCTATCACAAGGAACTGTATATACAAGTATTTGGATAGACAGGACTGACTAGGGATAGTCAATATGGCTTTTTGCGTTGTAGGTCTTGTATCACCAATCTTAATTTTTCGAGGAAGTACCAGGAAAGCTGACGAAGACAAGGCAATGAATGTTGTCTACATGGACTTTAGCAAGGTCCCGCATTGGAGCTTGGTTACTTCAGCTTGAGGTAGTAAATTGGATTAGACATAGGCTTTGCGGGAAAAGCCAGAGAGTGGTTGCCTCACTGACTGGAGGACATGTTTCTGTGCTGTAGTATTCCATGACTCTGAAGGTGGGCAAATGGGACTTGCTTAGATGGGAATTTGGTTTGCACGGACCTAGTGGGCCGAAGGGTCTGCTCCTGTGCCCTGTGACTCTCTGACTTGGCCCACCCCTTGACGGTGAGCGTGCTGCGGGATGGGAAGGGTGGGGGTGTGCCAGCCCGTGAACCTGCCTCCCTCCTGCAGGTAGCTTCAAGCCTGGGGCCAACGGCAAGATCCTGAAGAAGCACTGTGAGTGTGAGCAGCGCTGCCTGACGCGCCTGATGCGGGACGTCCTGCAGCCCTTCGTCCCTGCCTACCACGGCGTGGTGGAGAAGGACGGCGAGAAGTACAACCAGATGGATGACCTGCTGGCTGAGTTCGACATGCCCTGTGTCATGGACTGCAAGATGGGAGTCAGGTGAGCTGGTGCCCAATCATCGGGAGTCAGGTGAGCTGGTGCCCAATCATCGGGGGACAGGCCTACCCCTGCCCTGGCCCACGGCCCCTGCCCTCCATTAGCATGGCACACACCAGCCCCAAAGAAGGGTCCTTTCCTTAAGCCACTCTTTGTAGTAAAGCTCCCGCAATGCGCCTTACTATTATCCCAGTATTCCAGATGGTTAATATTCCTGTGTGGGATCGCAGTATCTGTCCCCTCACCCAGAGCAGGATCCTGGTCCGTCACCCACCCACCCACGCACACACTGGGATCCCCATTCCCATCCCCTCCCACACACTGGCATCCCCATTCCCATCCCCTCCCACACGCTGGGATCCCCATTCCCACACCCCCCCCACGCACACACTGGGATCCCCACTCCCATCCCCTCCCACACACTGGGATCCCCATTCCCATCCCCTCCTACAAACTGAGATCCCCACTCCCATCCCTCCATGCACACACTGGGATCCCCATTCCCATCCCCTCCCACAGACTGGGATCCCCACTCCCATCCCCTCCCACACACTGGGATCCCCACTCCCATCCCTCCATGCACACACTGGGATCCCCATTCCCATCCCCTCCCACACACTGGGATCCCCATTCCCATCCCCTCCCACACACGAGGATCCCCATTCCCATCCCCTCCCACAGACTGGGATCCCCACTCCCATCCCCTCCCACACACTGGGATCCCCACTCCCATCCCTCCATGCACACACTGGGATCCCCATTCCCATCCCCTCTCACACGCTGGAATCCCCTTTGCCATCCCTCCCACACACACACACACTGGGATCCCCATTCCCATCCCCTCCCACACACTGGGATCCCCATTCCCATCCCCTCCCATACACTGGGCATTCCCATCTCCTCCCACACACAGGGATCCCCATTCCCATCCCCTCCCACACACTGGGATCCCCACTCCCATCTCCTCCCATACACTGGGATCCCCATTCCCATCCCCTCCCACACACTGGGATCCCCACTCCCATCCCCTCCCACACACTGGGATCCCCATTCCCATCCCCTCCCACACACGAGGATCCCCATTCCCATCCCCTCCCACAGACTGGGATCCCCACTCCCATCCCCTCCCACACACTGGGATCCCCACTCCCATCCCTCCATGCACACACTGGGATCCCCATTCCCATCCCCTCTCACACGCTGGGATCCCCACTCCCATCCCCTCCCATACACTGGGATCCCCATTTTCACCCCCCCCCCCACACACACACTGGGATCCTGGTTCCTTCTCCCTCCTTCACTCTGGAATCCCGGTCTCATTCTCTCCCACATACCAAGACCCCTCCTCAGACATCCATCTCCTCATTCCTCCACCTCCTCCCCCCCACACAACCTTCATTGCTCATACCCCCTTCCTCCACTTCTCCATATCTCATCCTCCCCAGCACCACTCCTGCCCAACCCCCCAGAATAGAACTCCGTCCGGTGTAAATGGGTAGCCATTGACGCGATGGGCTGAAGGGCCTGCTTTGACTCAAGTTGGCTGTGGTGTTCCCCAGGACCTACTTGGAGGAGGAGCTGAGCAAGGCAAGGAAGAAGCCGAGCCTGAGGCGGGACATGTACCTGAAGATGGTGGAGGTGGACCCTGAGGCCCCGACAGAAGAGGAGCACGCTCAGAGGGCCGTCATCAAACCCCGCTACATGCAGTGGCGGGAGACCATCAGTTCCACTGCCACCCTCGGCTTCAGGATCGAAGGTGTCAAGGTGAGTGGGATAGCTGGGGTCCCTTCCCCAGCTTTGTTGAGGGAGAAGCAGGTACCGGACTCTCGGCAATCCCATTAACGAATTTGTGTACAGTACTTTTAAGTCAGTCACAAAACAGTGCGAGATGTGTAGTCCTTGATTGTAAACACCCCAGTGGGGGCAGATAGTTTGTAAATGTCCCAGCGGGTACTGATTCATTGTAAACGTCTCACTGAGTACAGATTCATTGTAAACGTCCTAGTGGGGGCAGATTCATTGTAAATATCCCAGTGGGAGCAGATTCACTGTAAATGTCCCAGTGGGGACAGATTCACTGTAAATGAATCTATAAGAAAGATGTCAACAAAATAGAGAAGATTTGCCAGAATGTTACCTGGGTTTCAGCACCTAAGTTACAGAGAAAGGTTGAACAAGTTGGGTCTTTATTCTTTGGAGCATAGAAGGTTGAATGGGGACTTGATAGAGGTATTTAAAATTATGAGGGGGATAGATGGAGTTGACGTGGATAGGCTTTTTTCATTGAGTGTAGGGGAGATTCAAACAAGAGGACATGAGTTGAGAGTTATGGGGCAAAAGTTTAGGGGTAATACAAGGGGGAACTTCTTTACTCAGAGAGTGGTAGCTGTGTGGAACAAACTTCCAGTAGAAGTGGTAGAGGCAGGTTCAATATTGTCATTTAAAGTAAAATTGGATCGCTATATGGACAAGAAAGGAATGGAGGGTTATGGGCTGAGTGCAGGTCGGTGGGACTAGGTGAGAGCAAACGTTCGGCACGGACTAGAAGGGCCGAGATGGCCTGTTTCCGTGCTATAATTGTTTTATGGTTATAAATGTCCCAGTGGGTACAGATTCACTGTAAATGACCCAGTGGGTATAGATTCACTGTGAATGTCCCAGTGGGAGCAGATTCACTATAAATGTCCCAGTGGGAGCAGATTCACTGTAAATGACCCAGTGGGTATAGATTCACTGTGAATGTCCCAGTGGGAGCAGATTCACTGTAAATGTCCCAGTGGGAGCAAATTCGCTGTAAACGACCCAGTGGGTGTAGATTCACTGTGAATGTCCCAGTGGGAGCAGATTCACTGTAAATGTCCCAGTGGGTATAGATGCACTGTAAATGTCCCAGTGGGTATAGATTCACTGTAAATGTTCCAGTGGGTGCAGATTCACTGTAAATGTCCCAGTGGGGGGGCAGATTCACTGTGAATGTCCCAGTGGGTATAGATTCACTGTAAATGTCCCAGTGGGTATAGATTCACTGTAAATGTCCCAGTGGTGGTAGATTCACTGTGAATGTCCCAGTGGGAGCAGATTCGCTGTAAACGTCCCAGTGGGTATAGATGCACTGTAAATGTCCCCATGGGTACAGGTTCACTGTAAATGTCCCAGTGGGTATAGATTCACTGTGAATGTCCCAGTGGGGGCAGATTCACTGTGAATGTCCCAGTGGGGGCAGATTCACTGTGAATGTCCCAGTGGGTCTAGATTCACTGTAAATGTCCCAGTGGGGGCAGATTCACTGTGAATGTCCCAGTGGGTATAGGTTCACTGTAAATGTCCCAGTGGGGGCAGATTCACTGTAAATGTCCCAGTGGGTATTGATTCACTGTAAATGTCCCAGTGGGACCACATTCATTGTAAATGACCCAGGGGTGCAGATTAATTGTAAATGTTCCAGTGGGTACAGATTCATTGTAAACATTCCAGTGGGAGCAGATTCACTGTAAATGACCCAGTGGGTGCAGATTCACTGTAAATGTCCCAGTGTGTATAGATTCATTGTGAGTGTCCCAGTGAGCGCACATTCTTTGTAAATATCACAATAGGGGGCAGATTCATTGTAAATATCCCAGTGGGGTCAGATTCTTTATTGTAAATGTCCCAGTGGGGGAAGGTTCTTAATTGTAAATGACCCAAGCGTGCGGATTCATTGTAAATGTCCCAGTGGGACCACATTCATTGTAAATGACCCAGGGGTGCAGATTAATTGTAAACGTTCCAGTGGGTACAAATTCAGTGTAAGCATTCCAGTGGGGGCAGATTCACTGCAAATGTCCCAGTGGGGGCAGATTCTTCATTGTAAATATCCCATCGGCGGCAGATTCATTGTAAATGTCCCAGTGGGTGCAAATTCTTTTGAGAGGGAGCAAGGTCCCATCTGTCTCTACCTACAAAGTTCATATTCTTATCGCAGTCTGGCTCTGGTGATATGTCACCAAGGTGGGACGTTGTAAGGGAACCTCCCTGAGATAATAGTCTCAGGAATGAGAGCTATTTGCTGGTTCAGTTCCCCACATTTCTGCCCTGTATCCAGATCTTCCAGCCTGAGACTGTATCTGCTCCCAAGCTGCTGGGTCTTGCCATTTATGGCTGATCACTGTCACCTCACCCCTCCACTTCTTCCACCCTGACCCCTCTCATACCTTCTATCGTCTTTGCTGACCATTTCCCAGCCTTGCTTCTTCCTCGCCCGGGACCTCTTGTCCAATCAACTGACTCCTCTGTCCTGACAGCCCCTCACCCTTGCACTCTGTTGACTCCCAAACCCCATCCAATTCCATAAGGCCATAAAGTATAGGGGCAGAATTTGGCCTTTTGGCCAGTCGAGTCTGCTGTGCAATCCAAGTATGGCTGATTTCTCTTTCAACCCCGTACCTGCTGCTTTGCTGGTCTGTCTCTGCCTCTCTCCCCGACGCCATTCCAAACCCCTCGCCCTGTCAACTCTCCACTCACTCAAAACGCAAACACGAGGAATTCTGCAGTTGTTGGCAATTCAAGCAACACACAACAAAATTGCTGGAGAACGCAGCAGGCCAGGCAGCATCTCTAGGAAGAGGTACAGTCGACGTTTCGGGCCGTGACCCTTCATCAGGATTCTACAGTCCATGTTTCGGGCCGAGAACCTTCGTCAGGACTGGCGAAGGGTCTCGGCCTGAAACGTTGACTGTATCTCTTCCTAGAGATGCTGCCTGGCCTGCTGCATTCACCAGCAATTTTTATGTGTGTTGCACTCACTCAAAAGCCTTCTTTTCCATGTGTCTATCTCCAGACAGAGGCAGCCTCTACAGTCATCATTTAATTCATTGCTGTAATCCCCAGATTAATGGAATTGAAGCTGCACTATTGAGGAGGTGGAATTTGAACCCTGTCTCTGCTTGGCTAGTTCAAGTCTCACAGCGCCACCTGCTGTTGGTGTCTGCACAGTGCCCTCAAACTCACCAAGATCTGAGTCCTCTGCTCCACGACATTCACCGTCAGGGTCAGGGTCAGGGTCAGTGCGGGGGCTCGGGCAGCAGGGTCAGGGTCAGGGTCAGTGCGGGGGCTCGGGCAGCAGGGTCAGGGACAGGGGTCAGTGTGGGGGCTCGGGCAGCAGGGTCAGGGACAGGGGACAGCAATGGAGCTCGGGCAACAGGGTCAGGGACAGGGGTCAGCAATGGAGCTCGGGCAACAGGGTCAGGGTCAGGGTCAGTGTGGGGGCTCGGGCAGCAGGGTCAGGGACAGGGGTCAGTGTGGGGGCTCAGGCAGCAAGTTCAGGGACAGGGGACAGCAATGGAGTTCGGGCAACAGGGTCAGGGACAGGGGTCAGCAATGGAGCTCGGGCAACAGGGTCAGGGTCAGTGTGGGGGCTCGGGCAGCAGGGTCAGGGTCAGGGTCAGTGTGGGGGCTCGGGCAGCAGGGTCAGGGTCAGGGGTCAGTGTTGGGGCTCGGGCAGCAGGGTCAGGGACAGGGGTCAGCAATGGAGCTCGGGCAACAGGGTCAGGGACAGGGGTCAGCAATGGAGCTCGGGCAACAGGGTCAGGGGCAGGGGTCAGTGTTGGGGCTCGGGCAGCAGGGACAGGGGTCAGTGTTGGGGCTCGGGTAGCAGGGACAGGGACAGGGGGTCAGTGTTGGGTCTCGGGCAGCAGGGACAGGGGTCAGTGTTGGGGCTCGGGTAGCAGGGACAGGGGTCAGTGTTGGGGCTCAGGCAGCAGGGTCAGGAACAGGGGGTCAGTGTTGGGTCTCGGGCAGCAGGGACAGGGGTCAGTGTTGGGGCTCGGGCAGCAGGGACAGGGGTCAGTGTTGGGGCTCGGGCAGCAGGGTCAGGGACAGGGGTCAGTGTTGGGGCTCAGGCAGCAGGGTCAGGGACAGGGGGTCAGTGTTGGGTCTCGGGCAGCAGGGACAGGGGTCAGTGTTGGGGCTCGGGCAGCAGGGACAGGGACAGGGGGTCAGTGTTGGGTCTCGGGCAGCAGGGACAGGGGTCAGTGTTGGGGCTCGGGTAGCAGGGACAGGGGTCAGTGTTGGGGCTCAGGCAGCAGGATCAGAGACGGGTCAGTGTTGGGGCTCGGGCAGTAGGGTCAGGGTCAGGTGTCAGTGTGGGGGCTCGGGCAGCAGGGTCAGGGACAGGGGTCAGTGTTGGGGCTCGGGGAGCAGGGTCAGGGGTCAGTGTCGGGACTCGGGGAGCAGGGTCAGGGTTCAGTGTTGGGGCTCAGGCAGCAGGGTCAGGGACATGGGTCAGTGTTGGGGCTCGGGGAGCAGGGTCAGGATTCAGTGTTGGGGCTCACGCAGCAGGGTCAGGGGTCAGTAATGAGCTCCTGTTGACGGATTATTTCCCACGCAGAATGAGGATGGGAGTGTTAACCATGACTTTAAGAAGACAAAAACTAAAGAGCAGGTGATGGTGTCATTCTGGGACTTCACCAAGGGAAACAAAGTTATCCTGGTGAGTTGGCCTCTTGTGGTGAGTGGGCCAGCTGGCTCCTTTGCTATGCGTTTCTCAAACTTGCTGGAAGAAGTGGACGGTTCAGGAGAGATGGGGGAGTGAGTGTGAGTGATCCGGAGGGTTTGGGAGAGATGGAAGAGAGAGTGTGCGTGATCCGGAGGGTTTGAGAGAAATGGGGGACTGAGTGTGAGTGATCCGGAGGGTTCGGGAGAGATGGGGGAGGGTGTGAGTGATCCGGAGGGTTTGGGAGAGATGGGGGAGTGAGTGTGAGTGATCCGGAGGGTTTGGGAGAGATGGAAGAGAGAGTGTGCGTGATCCGGAGGGTTTGGGAGAGATCGGGGAGTGAGTGTGAGTGATCCGTAGGGTTTGGGAGAGATGGAGGAGTGAGTTTGAGTGATCCGGAAGGTTTGGGTAAGATGGGGGACTGAGTGTGAGTGATCCGGAGGGTTCGGGAGAGATAGGGGAGTGAGTGTGAGTGATCCGGAGGGTTTGGGAGAGATGGGGGACTGAGTGTGAGTGATCCGGAGGGATCGGGAGAGATGGGGAGTGAGTGTGAGTGATCTGGAGGGTTCAGGGGAGCTCGGGGAGTGAGTGTGAGTGATCCGGAGGGTTTGGGAGAGATGGAGGAGTGAGTGTGAGTGATCCGGAGGGTTTGGGAAAGATGGGGGAGTGAGTGTGAGTGATCCGGAGGGTTCAGGAGAGATGGGGCAGTGAGTGTGAGTGATCTGGAGGGATCGGGAGAGATGGAGTGAGTGTGAGTGATCCGGAGGGATCGGGAGTTATGGAGGAGTGAGTGTGAGTGATCAGGAGGGTTCAAGAGAGATGGAGGAGTGAGTGTGAGTGATCTGGAGGGTTCAGAGAGATGGGGGAGTGAGTGTGAATGATCCGGAGGGTTTGGGAGAGATGGGGGAATGACTGTGAGTGATCCGGAGGGTTCAGGAGAGATGGAGGAGTGAGTGTGAGTGATCCGGAGGGTTTGGGAGAGATGGGGGAGTGAGTTTGAGTGATCCGGAGTGTTTGGGAGAGATGGAGGAGTGAGTATGAGTGATCCGGAGGGTTCAGGAGAGATAGGGGAGTGAGTGTGAGTGATCCGGAGGGTTCAGGAGAGATAGGGGAGAGAGTTTGAGTGATCTGGAGAGTTTGGGAGAGATGGGAGAGTGAGTGTGATTTATCTGGAGGGTACGGGAGAGATGGAGGAATGAGTTTGAGTACTCTGGAGGGTTCGGGAGAGATGGGGGAGTGAGTGTGATTTATCTGGAGGGTACGGGAGAGATGGAGGAGTGAGTGTGAGTGATCTGGAGGGTTTGGGAGAGATGGGGAAGTGAGTGTGAGTGATCCGGAGGGTTTGGGAGAGATGGGGGATTGAGTGTGAGTGATCCGGAGGGCTCAGGAGAGATAGAGGAGTGAGTGTGAGTGATCCGGAGGGTTCGGGAGAGATGGGGGAGTGAGTGTGAGTGATCCTGATGGTTTGTAGGGATGGAGGAGTGAGTGTGACTGATCGGGAGGGTGCGGGAGAGATCGAGGAGTGAGTGTGTGTGATCCAGAGGGTTTGGGAGAGATCGAGGAGTGAGTGTGAGTGATCCGGAGTGTTTGGGAGAGATGGGGGAGTGAGTGTGAGTGATCCAGAGGTTTCGGGAGAGATGGGGTAGTGAGTGTGAGTGATCCGGAGGGTTCGGGAGAGATGGGGGAGTGAGTGTGAGTGATCCAGAGGATTCGGGAGAGATGGGGTAGTGAGTGTGAGTGATCCGGAGGGTTCGGGAGAGATGGGGGAGTGAGTGTGAGTGATCCGGACGGTTTTGTAGGGATGGAGGAGTGAGTGTGAGTGATCCGGAGGCTTCGAGAGGGATGTGGAAGTGAGTGTGAGTGATCCGGAGGGTTTTGGAGAGATGGGGGAGTGAGTGTGACTGATCCGGAGGGTTTTGTACTGATGGAGGAGTGAGTGTGAGTGATCCAGAGGGTTCAGGAGAGATGCGGGAGGGTGTGAGTGATCCGGAGGGTTCGGGAGAGATGGAGGAGTGAGTGTGAGTGATCTGGAGGGTTTGGAAGAGATTGGGGAGTGAGTGTGAGTGATCCGGAGGGTTCGGGAGAGATGGGGGACTGAGTGTGAGTGATCTTGAGGGTTTGGGAGAGATGGAGGAGTGCGTGGGAGAGATGGGGGAGTGAGTGTGAGTGATCCGGAGGGTTCGGGAGAGATGGGGGAGTGAGTGTGAGTGATCCGGAGGGTTCGGGAGAGATGGAGGAGTGAGTGTGAGTGATCCGGAGGGTTTGGGAGAGATGGGGGAGTGAGTGTGAGTGATCCGTATGGTTCTGGAGAGATGGGGGAGGGTGTGAGTGATCCTGAGGGTTTTGTAGGGATGTAGCAGTGAGTGTGGGTGATCCGGAGGGTTTTAGAGTGATGGGGGAGTGAGTGTGAGTGATTCGGAGGGTTTTGTAGTGATGGGGGAGTGAGTGTGAGTGATCCAGAGGGTTCAGGAGAGATGCGGGAGGGTGTGAGTGATCCGGAGGGTTCGGGAGAGATGGAGGAATGAGTGTGGGTGATCCAGAGGGTTCGGGAGAGATGGGGGAGTGAGTGTGAGTGATCCGGAGGGTTTGGGAGAGATGGAGGAGTGAGTGTGGGTGATCCGGAGGGTTCGGGAGGGATGTGGAAGTGAGTGTGAGTGATCCGGAGGGTTTTGGAGTGATGGGGGAGTGAGTGTGAGTGATCCAGAGGGTTCAGGAGAGATGCGGGAGGGTGTGAGTGATCCGGAGGGTTCGGGAGAGATGGAGGAGTGAGTGTGAGTCATCTGGAGGGTTTGGGAGAGATGCGGGAGTGAGTGTGAGTGATCCGGAGGGTTTGGGAGAGATGGGGGAGTGAGCGTGAGTGATCCGGAGGGTTCGGGAGAGATGGAGGAGTGAGTGTGAGTCATCTGGAGGGTTTGGGAGAGATGCGGGAGTGAGTGTGAGTGATCCGGAGGGTTTGGGAGAGATGGGGGAGTGAGCGTGAGTGATCCGGAGGGTTCAGGAGAGATGGGGGAGTGAGTGTGAGTGATCAGGAGGGTTCGGGAGAGATGGGGGAGTGAGTGATCCGGAACGGTTTGGGAGAGATGGGGGAGGGTGTGAGTGATCCGGAGGGTTCGGGAGAGATGGGGGAGGGTGTGAGTGATCCTGAGGGTTTTGTAGGGATGTAGCAGTGAGTGTGGGTGATCCGGAGGGTTTGGGAGAGATGGGGCAGTGAGTGTAAGTGATCCGGATCGTTTGGGAGAGATGGGGGATTGAGTGTGAGTGATCCGGAGGGTTTGGGAGAGATGGGGGAGGGCGTGAGTGATCTGGAGGGTTTGGGAGAGATGAGGGAGTGAGTGTGAGTGATCCGGACGGTTTTGTAGGGATGGAGGAGTGAGTGTGAGTGATCCGGAGGGTTTTGGAGTGATGGGGGAGTGAGTGTGAGTGATTCGGAGGGTTCGGGAGAGATGGAAGAGTGAGTGTGAGTGATCCGAAGGGTTTGGGAGAGATGGGGGAGTGAGTGTGGGTGATCCGGAGAGTTCGGGAGAGATGGGAGAGTGAGTGTGAGTGATCCGGATCATTTGGGAGAGATGGGAGAAGGCGTGAGTGATCTGGAGGGTTTGGGAGAGATGAAGGAGTGAGTGTGAGTGATCCGGAGGGTTCGGGAGAGATGGGGGAGGGTGTGAGTGATCCGGAGGGTTTGGGAGAGATGGGGGAGGGTGTGAGTGATCCGGAGGGTTTGGGAGAGATGGGGGAGTGAGTGTGAGTGATCCGGAGGGTTTGGGAGAGATGGGGGAGTGAGTGTGAGTGATCCGGAGGGTTCGGGAGAGATGGGGGAGTGAGTGTGTGATCCAGAGGGTTCGAGAGAGATGGGGGAGTGAGTTTAAGTGATCTTGAGGGTTTGGGAGAGATGGGGGAGTGAGTGTGAGTGATCCGGAGGGTTTGGGAGAGATGGAGGAGTGAGTGTGAGTGATCCGGAGGGTTTGGGAGAGATGGGGGAGGGTGTGAGTGATCCGGATGGTTTGGGAGAGATGGGGGAGGGTGTGAGTGATCCGGAGAGTTCGGGAGAGATGGGGGAGTGAGTGTGAGTGATCCGGAGGGTTCGGGAGAGATGGGGGAGTGAGTTTGAGTGATCCGGAGGGTTCGGGAGAGATGGGGGAGTGAGTGTGGATGATCCGGATGGTTTGGGAGAGATGGGGGAGGGTGTGAGTGATCCGGAGGGTTCGGGAGAGATGGGGGAGTGAGTGTGGGTGATCCGGATGGTTTGGGAGAGATGGGGGAGGGTGTGAGTGATCCGGAGGGTTCAGGAGAGATGGGGGAGTGAGTGTCAGTGATCCGGAGGTTTTGGGAGAGATGGAGGAGTGAGTGAGTAATCTGGAGGGTTCGGGAGAGATGGGGGAGTGAGTGTGAGTGATCCAGAGGGTTCGGGAGAGATGCGGGAGTGAGTGTGAGTGATCCGGAGGGTTCGGGAGAGATGCGGGAGTGAGTGTGTGTGATTCAGAGGGTTTGTGAGAGATGGAGTAGGGTGTGAGTGATCCGAGGGTTCAGGAAAGATGAAGGAGGGTGTTTGTGACCCAGAGGGTTTGTGAGAGATGGAGGTGAGGAAACTCTCACTGGCCCAGTGACCGCCATGTTGCTGCTCTATTTCAGATGAAATATCTCGATCGTCTGAGGCTGATTCGGGACATGCTGGAGGTTTCTACTTTCTTCCATTGCCATGAGGTAAGTGGGGCTTTCTCAGTCAGGGAGAGACGTGAATATGAGTTACAGTGCACTTGAGACATGGGTGACTCAAACTCACACACTCTCACACAGACTCAAAAACACTCACACACGTACTCATACACTCAAACACAGACACACACACAATCATATATATCCTCACACACATACGCCCCTATATGTACACACACGTGTTGTACATACTGTATGCTTGCACACATGCATACCTGCCAACAGACATGCATGCACACAGCCTCACGTCTAACATAATTTCACACAAAGTTCCACACTGGTGTGCAAGGTGTCATGTGTCACTCACAGTCACACAATAAGTCATGTACATATGCACAGTCATACACGAGGATCTATGCAGCCACACAGTCACGCTTGTGGAACCACAGCAAGTTTCACACGTGGATAGAGAGTCACATGTGGATGTACAGTTACACTCGGACAGTCACATGTGGATTATAGTTACACACGGACACAGTCACATGTGGATGTACAGTTACACTCACTGTCACATGTTGATTACAGTTACAGTCAGACGTGGTCACATGTGGATGTACAGTTACACTAGTACAGTTACATGTGAGTGTACAGTTATAGTCAGTCACATGTGGATATACAGTTACACTCACAGTCACATGTGGATGTACAGTTACACTCGGACAGTCACGTGTGGAAGTACAGTTACACTTGAACACAGTCACATGTTGATGTACAGTTACACTCGGACAGTCACATGTGGATGTACAGTAAAACTCGAACAGTCACATGTGGATGTACAGTTACACTCGGACAGTCACATGTGGATGTACAGTAACACTCGGACACAGTCACATGTGGATGTACAGTTACACTCGGACAGTCACATGTGGATGTACAGTTACACTCAGACAGTCACATGTGGATGTACAGTAACACTCGAACACAGTCACATGTGGATGTACAGTTACACTCGGACAGTCACATGTGGATGTACAGTAACACTCGGACACAGTCACATGTGGATGTACGGTTGCACTCGGACAGTCACATGTGGATGTACAGTTACACTCAGACAGTCACATGTGGATGTACAGTAACACTCGGACACAGTCACATGTGGATGTACAGTTACACTCGGACAGTCACATGTGGATGTACAGTTACACTCAGACAGTAACATGTGGATGTACAGTAACACTCGAACACAGTCACATGTGGATGTACAGTTACACTCGGACAGTCACATGTGGATGTACAGTAACACTCGGACACAGTCACATGTGGATGTACAGTTACACTCGGACAGTCACATGTGGATGTACAGTAACACTCGGACAGTCACATGTGGATGTACAGTAACACTCGGACAGTCACATGTGGATGTACAGTAACACTCGGACACAGTCACGTGGATGTACAGTTGCACTCGGACAGTCACATGTGGATGTACAGTAACACTCGGACACAGTCATATGTGGATGTACAGTTACACTCAGACAGTCACATGTGGATGTACAGTAACACTCGGACACAGTCACATGTGGATGTACAGTTACACTCGGACAGTCACATGTGGATGTACAGTAACACTCGGACACAGTCATATGTGGATGTACAGTAACACTCGGACACAGTCACATGTGGATGTACAGTTACACTCGGACAGTCACATGTGGATGTACAGTTACACTCAGACAGTCACATGTGGATGTACAGTAACACTCGAACACAGTCACATGTGGATGTACAGTTACACTCGGACAGTCACATGTGGATGTACAGTTACACTCGGACACAGTCATATGTGGATGTACAGTTACACTCAGACAGTCACATGTGGATGTACAGTAACACTCGGACACAGTCACATGTGGATGTACAGTTACACTCGGACAGTCACATGTGGATGTACAGTTACACTCAGACAGTCACATGTGGATGTACAGTAACACTCGAACACAGTCACATGTGGATGTACAGTTACACTCGGACAGTCATATGTGGATATACAGTTACACTCGGACACAGTCATATGTGGATGTACAGTTACACTCAGACAGTCACATGTGGATGTACAGTAACACTCGGACAGTCACATGTGGATGTACAGTTACACTCAGACAGTCACATGTGGATGTACAGTTACACTCGGACAGTCACATGTGGATGTACAGTTACACTCAGACAGTCACATGTGGATGTACAGTAACACTCGAACACAGTCACATGTGGATGTACAGTTACACTCGGACAGTCACATGTGGATGTACAGTAACACTCGGACACAGTCATATGTGGATGTACAGTTACACTCGAACACAGTCACATGTTGATGTACAGTTACACTCGGACAGTCACATGTGGATGTACAGTTACACTCGGACAGTCACTTGTGGATGTACAGTAACACTCGAACACAGTCACATGTGGATGTACAGTTACACTCGGACACAGTCATATGTGGATGTACAGTTACACTTGAACACAGTCACATGTTGATGTACAGTTACACTCGGACAGTCACATGTGGATGTACAGTTACACTCGGACAGTCACGTGTGGAAGTACAGTTACACTCGAACACAGTCACATGTGGATGTACAGTTACACTCAGACAGTCACATGTGGATGTACAGTAACACTCGGACACAGTCACGTGTGAATGCATGAATTTACACACAGATCTTGTCACACTTGTTGATGCTTGTGAAGATGCAAAATTCAGAGTCACATGTGCAGCCGTTGGTTTTACATACAAACTGTCTTTCCACCATCCGCTCCTCCCCTGCCTCATCCACCTCTCCCTCTCCTCCTCTCTCCCTCCTCCCAGGTTATCGGCAGCTCCCTGCTCTTTGTGCACGACCACCATGCTCAGGCCAAGGTGTGGATGATCGACTTTGGGAAGACGATGCCTCTGCCCAGAGGTCACGTCCTGAGCCACCGGCAGCCCTGGCAGGAGGGCAACAGGGAGGATGGTTACCTCTGGGGCATCGACCACCTCATCTCCATCCTGGACGAGATGCTGCAGACAAAGGACTGATCTGACCCAGCTCATTCCGGAATCTTCCTCCGGCACTACAGAACATTCCGGAAAGAGGTTGGAGGGGTTCGTCCCCTTCCCAGCATCACCGAGAAGGACATGGCGAACTGGTGGGGATGAAGGGGGGGTGCAGCGACACAGAAAGATCAGATGATTGACAGGCGGAGGGGTCAGAGTTGCTCTTGGGGATCGGGGCTGTGAGGTGAGAGGGGGCTACAACACTGGGAGGCACGCAGTGTGGCAGACGCCAACCACTACCAGAGTCCATCCCGAGCAGCCCAGGACTCCGAGCAGCGAGAGGCCGGAGGCGGAGAATGTTCTAGACTTTTCACCCTGACGTTGTGGTGTTGCTGCCAAGCATCCTGTCATCACAATGAGTGGGAGGAGGGGTCTGAGAGCATAACCACACAGGGCGAGGCCATTCAGCCCTTCTCTCAGGTTAGTTCTCACTTTTCCTGGCTGACTGAAGCTGTGGGTGTCCGTTCGGAGGGCTGGAGGGAGTGAGTGGGGTCTCAGTCTCTGGGTCCCGTCACTTTCCACAGCACTGAGAGGATGGGATCCTGTTTCCACTGACCAGATCTACTCGCACAAAAACCTGCCCACCTGCCACATTTTATTGTCTGTCTAGCTTCTTTCCCCCAAAGTCCCCTCCCCTCCGGTAACCATCCTTGCTGACTGTACCAACCCCTCCCCCAGAAGTCGCTAGGATATTCACAAATGACCCCCCCTCCCTCAATAGAGTCAGAGAGGGATACACACAGAAACAGGTCAGCCAGACCTTCAACAATCTACTCACACTAATCCAATTTTATTCTCCCCAAGCTCCTGTCTGCTCCCCCCAGGCTCCAGCCCTCAGTTACAGCAGTCAATTAACTCACCAAGCTCAGATGTATGAGGAGATCAGAGTACCTGGGACAAGCCCACACAGCCACAGGGAGAACGTGCAAACACCACACAGGCAGCGCTGGAGGTCAGGATCAGAGCCGGGTCTCTGGTGTTGTGTGAAACAACAGCTCTTCCCACTGTTCCTTGTCCCATATTGGGAGGATATTTTGGACCTCTTCCCTGACCACTTGCAGAACCAGACCCTGAGCTAAGGCAGTGACCCTGAGAAATGCAGAGTCAGCTGATTGTCACGGGGGTGGGGGGGCAAAGTCAGCTGATTAACTCCGTCACCGGGGGGGGGAGGCAGAGTCAGCTGATTAACTCCGTCACGGGGGTCAGAGTCAGCTGATTGACTCTGTCATGGGGGGGCAGAGTCAGCTGATTAACTCCATCACCGGGGGTGGGGGAGAGTCAGCTGGTTAACTCCATCACGGGGGGGGGGAAGAGTCAGCTGATTGACTCTGTCATGGGGGGGCAGAGTCAGCTGATTAACTCCGTCACGGGGGGGGCAGAGTCAGCTGATTAACTCCGTCACCGGGGGGGGTGGCAGAGTCAGCTGATTGACTCCGTCACCGGGGGTGGGGGCAGAGTCAGCTGATTAACTCCATCACCGGGGGGGGCAGAGTCAGCTGATTAACTCCGTCACCGGGGGGGGCAGAGTCAGCTGATTGACTCCATCACCGGGGGGGGGGCAGAGTCAGCTGATTAACTCCATCACGGGGGGAGCAGAGTCAGCTGATTAACTCCATCACCGGGGGGGCAGAGTCAGCTGATTAACTCCATCACGGGGGAGGGGGGCAGTGCTGGGGAACTGGCTCAGTTTGTCCTGCTGCTCCTTGGGACTGGGCATGGGGTTACCAGGGCTTCTGCATTTGCCCACAATCCCATGGGTGGCAATGTGACCGTTTCATCCAGTGTCCTGGGTTGAAAACCCACCAGGTATCTGGGGAACTTAAATCTGAGTAATGATATAAACCTGTGCCCGTGTTACTTGGAAATAACCCGGTTACTTTAAAATCTATCCCGCTCAATAACCCTATTTCAGCGAATGAAATCTTTGTCTGGCCTGATACTATGATGTGGCACCCTGTCCTTCTCCAGTCAGAGCACTGGTACAGAGTCTGGGAGGTCGTTGGTGAGGCTGCACCTGGAATATTGTCTCCCCTGCTGTAGGAAAGATCTTACTAAACTGGAAAGTGTGCAGATAAAGATTTACAACGATGTCGCCAAGAATCGAGTGAGTGATAGGGAGAGGTTGGGCAGGCGGGGACTTGGAGCATAGGAGACTGAGCGGAGACCTTATCAGGGTGTCTACAGTCATGAGGAGTACAGATAGGGTGAATGCTCTCAGACTTTTTCCCAGGGTCGGGAATCAAGAACTGGAGGGCACGGGTTTAAGATGAGAAAGGAAAGATTTAGTAGGAACCTGAGGGTCAACATTTTTCCTCAAAGGGTGACACACATGTGGAAATGAACTGCCAGAGGAAGTACCCTGGGTACAAAAACAGTAATTAGAAGTCATTTGGACGGGAACATGGATAGGAAAGGTTTAGAGCAGGGGTTCCCAATCTGTTTTTTTTTGCCGTAGACCCCTACCATTAACCAAGGGGTCAGTGAACCACAGGTTAGGAATCGCTGGTTTAGCGGGATATGGGCCACATGGGACGAGCTTGGATGGGGCGTCTTGACCAGTATGGACAGGTTGGGCTGAAGGGCCTGCTTCCACATTGTATGACACTGTGTAACCACGGGACAATCCACGTGGTTAAGTGTTCTCCTGGGGGGTGCTGAGGAAGTCAGTCAGCTCAGAGACTGTGAGGGTGGGCACACATCTCTGGCCTATTTGGTGTTGTGAGACCTGAGTGTGCGATTTCAGGAAAGAGAATTGAGGCTGGAGGTGGAGTATCGAGGTGGGATGCTGCCATTTTTTGTGTCCCGGGAGGCATTTATTGGCCTTGCATTAACAACAAGGTGACAGGACTCCCTGAGGGGAGATCAATGGATTCACTCTCTTAACACAGCCCCAGAAGTACGCTGGGTTCTGATAAGTTGTCAGCATCCAGTTGGTGTACACAGACTACGCATTAAACCTTACCTATACAAACCTCCCGTGTCTTCTCTGAGTCACAACAGACCACGCAGTAAACAACTCATAACGACACGTCAGGTGGAATAGTTTGTGGACAACTGTAACGTCAGCCACATTGTAAAGACAAGGGTATTTTTAAATAGAGAGAGAGCAAAAGGTGTTGGGATTCTGAGAGTGTCATTGAACACAGATCACGGCAGGTTAACATACAGGTGAAGCAAGTCATTAGCAAAATAAATCGCATATTGTCCTTCGTTCAAGAGGATTTCAATTCAAGTTCAAAGTATTTTAGATTCAAGAGCAAACACCCTTTGCTCCAGTTAAGCAGGACACAGGGAGACTGAATCTGGAGCATTCTGTATGTCCCAATGCAGGGACTCAGCCCAAAAAGTTGACCATCCATTTGCCTCCGCAGATGCTGGTCAATCTACTGATTTCCTCCAGCACAACCCAGCAGATAAAGGAGCAGAATTAGGCCATTCATGCCATTGAGGTTGCTTCCCCATTTAGTCACAGATGATTTAGTTTCAACCCTATCTTCCCCTTACCACTCAAGAACCTATCCATCTCCGCCTTAAATACACCCAGTGACTAGGCCTGCACAACCAGTTCCACAGATTCATTACCCTCTGGCTGAAAAATTTCCTCCTCATCTCAGTTTTAAAGGGATGCTCCTCTATCCTGAGGCTGTGTCCTCAGATCCTAGATTCAACTACAAATGGAAATGGAGACCTCGTCTCAATCCAAGGTCTCAGTATCCAGTAAATCCTCTCATCCTCAACTGCATCGAGTACAGGCCCAGAAACATCTGATGTGTTTTAAACATTCAGCTTTTAGTTACCGAGTTCTTTCTTTTCAACCCCCCAATGGACCGTTTCCGAGGATAGCACATCTTCATCTGATACGGGGCCCCAAGATTGTCTGACCAGTTCCTTTTAAAGTCTTAGGGGTACATCCTTGCTTTTATATTCTTGTCCTCTCGAACTGAATGCCGATGCAGTTTGTATTTTTTTTGCCCCAGATTCTAACATCTGCAGTCTCTTGCGTTCAGTCTGGTCTGAGTAAAAGTTCACCGGATTGATTCCTGGGTGGGTGAGATTACCCTGGTGGGACAGGCTAGGTTGTTCTCACTGAAGCTTAAAAACCCCTTATGGGATAGAGTGGGGAAGATGTTTCCCATGCCTGGCGTGCCTAGAATGAGGAGTCCCATGCTCAGAGAAAGGGGTCAGCCATTCAGGACAGATGTCACACCAGACATCTCACACCAGACTTCTCACACCAAAAGTCACACCAGACGTCACAGTACAGACGTCTCACACCAAACATCATCCCAGACATCACACACCAGATGTCTCACACCAGACCTCACAGTAGACATCAAATACCAAACGTCATTATACAGATATCACACACTAGATGTCACACATCAGGCATCACACACCAGAGCTCACAATACAGAAGTCTCACACTAGACGTCACAGTACAGATGTCGCAGTACAGATATCACACACAAGAATCAGGATCAGTTTAATACCACCCACTGCCATGTCATGAAATTTGTTAACATTAGGGCAGCAGTACCATGAAATACAGTACATGATAAATAAATATGGAGGAAAACCCGAGTTACATTAAGTATATGTAGATATATCTATTAAATAGTTAAGTTAAAATAGGTAGCGCAAAAAAAAGCAATTAAAAAGTCGTGAGGTAGTGTTCAAGGGTTCAATGTCCATTTAGGAATCGGATGACAGAGAGGAAGAAGCTGTTCCTGAATCGCTGAGTGTGTGCCTTCAGGCTTCTGTACCTCCTACTTGACGGTAACAGTGAGAAAAGGGTATGCCCCGGGTGCTGGAGGTCCTTAATAATGGATGCTGCCTTTCTGAGACACCACTCCCTGAAGATATCTTGGATACTACAGAGACTGGTACCCATGATGGAGCTGACTAACTTTACAAGGCTCTGCAACTTATTTGGATCATGTGCTGTAGCCTCTCCCCACCTCCTCCCCCTCCTATACCAGATGGTGATGCAGCCTGTCACAATGCTCTGCACAGTACATTTGCAAATGTTTTCAAGTGTTTTAGATGACAAACCAGATCTCAAACTCCAGATGAAATATTAGATTAGATTTAACTTTATTGTCATTGTGCCGAGTACAGATACAAAGCCAATGAAATGCAGTTAGCATCTGACCAGAAATGCAAAGAGTAGTGTTATTTACAAAATAAATAACAGAATATAACCACTGTCTTGCCTTCTTTATAGTCGCATCAATATGCCGCGTCCAAATTAAGTCTTCAGAGATATTGACACCCAGGGAACTTGAAATTGCTCGCTCCCTCCACTTCTGATCCCTCTATGTGGATAGGTTGGTGTTCCCTCTTCTTACCCTTCCTGAAGTCCACAATCGGCTCTTTGGTCTTACTGACGTTGAGTGCAAGGTTGTCGCTGCAAGACCACTCAACCAGGTGGTACATCTCACTCCTGTACGCCCTCTCATCTCCTTCTGAGATTCTGCCAACGATGGTTGTATCATCAGCAAATTTAAAGATGGCACTTGGGTCATGCCTAGCCACACAGTCATGGGTTTAGAGAGAGGAGCAGAGCTGAGCACATATCTCTGTGGTGCGTCAGCGTTGGTTGACCAGCTGTCACAAACCAATCACAGTGCGTCACAGTACAGATGTCCCTCAGAAGACCTCACACACCAGTTGCCCTGTTACGAGCATCATGCATGGTTGCAGCTGAGAAGAACATATTGAATGCTGGATTTTGTGTACGTCAGACGTGAAAGTGTTCCTGCAGTTGACCTCAGTCCACAGGTCTTATTTCTTAAAGACTCCTTAAAGGAACTGTCGCAGTACAGAGCAGCTAAGCTTTGGCAGCCGCAGACCCGACCGCCAGGAGGTCCCGTGGGGAGGTGCAGGACCCACTGACGAGCAACGTTTCATCTATGGGAAAGACCTCGTTACTCCGCCAGGTCTGTGACCTCACTGACTGCTCACCACCAGGTGGCTCTGCAGGCCTTGGCTGAGAACGAAGGCACCAGGGAGATCATCTCTGATTGATAAATCGGAGAGGCTCTCTGCCCGACAAGTCCGACTGGTTAACTCTGTTCGATAGCTGCATGGCCTGCTGAGTTCCTCCATCACTTTGTGTGTTTTGCAGACAGAGAGGCATGTAAAGCAGTTCTGAGGGAGCAGGACAATAAACGGAGTCACTGCGGGATTAAACAGATTACCTCTTCCCCAGTCTCCTGAGGTGAGGAAAGGGGCTGACGATCGCGAGGGAGAGCAGAGTTAGGGGGACGTCATTTTTGTAGAGCCTCTCCTGGACCCAGGTTATTCCAGACTGCTTGCAGGTGATGGAATGCTCTTTGGAAGGACAGCCATTGTCAGCAAAGTGCATAGCAAGCTCCCACATGCTCTGGTGTCTCTGGGGGGCCAGATCTGCAGAGAGAATATGCCCTGCTCCTCTCTGAGGGACCAGATCTCACAGAACATTGGACCATACAGTGCAGGAACAGACCCTTTGGCCCACAGTGTGTGCAAATCTAATTAACCCAGTAATTAAACACCTAACTAAACCAATCCCTTCTATCAAACAATGTCCATATCCCTCATTCGCTGCATATGTATCCAAGAGCTCTTAAACATCTCCATTGTATCTGTCCCCATCATCACAGCTGGCAGCGTATTCCAGACATTCATGTAAAAAGCTGGCCTCACACATATCTTTGAACTTATTCCCTTTAAATGGATGCCTACGAATATTAGACAGTTCAATCCCAGGGAAATATACTGGATGTCTACCCTGTATCACATAATTTTATAAACGTTGATCAGATCTCTCCACAGCCTCCGTCAGGTCAATGAAAGCAACTCAGTTTTATACAACCTCTCCTCGTAGCACTTGCTCTCTCATCCAGACAAGAACATCTTCAGCACCCTCTCCAAAACCTCCACGTCCTTCTTGTGACAGTGTCCTATGTAACGGATTGGGTCGTCAGGGCCACTGCTAGTCTGCGATGCAGAGCTCTACCACAGAACAATCACTGACGGGGTGGAGGGGTCTCCAGGGAATTCTGGGAATAGGGGTCATCTCCACTTTCTGGGGCCCTGCTTCCCACTCTCCCCACTCTCCGGGACCATGTGTCCCACTCTCCCCACTTTCCAGGACAATGTTTCCCACTCTCCCCACTCTCTGGGACAATGTTTCCCACTCTCCCCACTCTCCGGGACCATGTTTCCCACTCTCCCCACAACCCACGACCATGTTTCCCTCTCTCCCCACTCTCCCGGACCATGTTTCCCACATTCCCCACACTCCTGGACAATGTTTCCCACTCTCCGGGATCATGTTCCCCACTCTCCCCACTCTCCATGAACAGGCTTCCCACTCTCGCCACTTTCCGCGACCATGTTTCCCACATTCCCCACACTCCTGGACAATGTTTTGCACTCTCCGGGATCATGTTCCCCATTCTCCCCACTCTCCAGGACCATGTTTCCCACTCTCGCCACTCTCCTGGACAATGTTACCCATTCTCCCCATTCTCCGGGATCACGTTTCCCACTCTCTGGGACGATGTTTCCACTCTCTGCATTATCCGGGACCATGTTTTCACTCTCCTGGACCATGTTTCCCACTCTCCCCACTCTCCCCACTGTCTGGGACCATGTCTCCACTCTCCCCACTCTCCAGGACCATATTTCCCACTCTCCCCGCTCTCCGGGACGATGTTTCCACTCTCCCCACTCTCCGGGATCATGGTTCCCACTCTCCCCACTCTCCAGGATCATGTTTCCACTCTCCCCACTTTCCATAACCATGTTTCCCAATCTTCCTGCTCGCCGGGATCATATTTCCGACTCTCCAGAATCATGTTTCCCACACTCCCCTCTCTCCGGGATTATGTTTCCCACTCTCTGGGACCATGTTTCCCACTCTCCCCACTCTCCAGGATCATGGTTCCCACTCTCCCCACTCTCCAGGATCATGTTTCCACTCTCCCCACTTTCCATAACCATGTTTCCCAGTCTCCCCGCTCGCCGGGATCATATTTCCGACTCTCCAGAATTATGTTTCCCACTCTCCCCTCTCTCCAGGATCATGTTTCCAACTCTCCGGGACCATGTTTCCCATTCTCCGGGATCATGTTTCCCACTCTCCCCATTCTCCGGGACCATGTTTCCCACTCTCCCCACTATCCGGGACCATGTTTCCCACTCTCCGCATCAATGTTTCCCATTCTCCACGACCATGTTTCCCACTCTCCCCACTCTCCGCGACCATGTTTCCCATTCTCAGCGACCATGATTCCCACTCTCCCCACTCTCCGGGACCATGTTTCACATTCTTGGCGACCATGTTTCCCACGCTCCACACACTCTGCGACCATGTTTCCCACTTTCCCCACTCTCCATGACCATATTTCCCACTTTCCGCACTCTCCGGGACCATGTTTCCCACTCTCCTGACTATCCGGGACCATATTTCCCACTCTTCCCCACTGTCCTGGACCATGTTACCCACTCTCCCCATTCTCCGGGATATTGTTTCCCACTCTCCGGGTCCAGGTTTCCCCCTCTCCCCACTATCCAGGACCATGTTTTCACTCTCCTGGACCATGTTTCCCACTCTCCCCACTCTCCGGGACCATGTTTCCACTCTCCTGGACCATGTTTCCCACACCCCCCACTCTCCAGGACCATGTTCCCCACTCTCCCCACTCTCCGGGACCACGTTTCCCACTCTCCCCACTCTCCGGGACCATGTTTCCCACTCTCCACACTCTCCAGGACCATGTATACCTCCCTCCACACGCTACCAGACCATGTTTCCCACTCTGCCCACTCTCCCGGACCATGTTTCCCACTCTGCCCACTCTCCACGACCATGTTTCCCACTCTCCATGACCATCATTCCAAATCTTCCCACTCTCCGGGACCATGTTTCTCACTCTCCCCACTCTCCATGACCATGTTTCCCACTCTCCCCACTCTCTGCGACCATGTTTCCCACTCTCCCCACTCTCCGGGACCATGTTTCCCACTCTCCGGGACCATGTTTCGCACTCTCCGGGACCATGTTTCCCACTATCCGCGACCATGTTTCCCACTCTCCCCACTCTCCAGGACCATGTTTCCCACTCTCCCCACTCTTCGGGATCATGTATCCCACTCTCCATGACCATGTTTCCCACTCTCCCCAGTCTCCGGGACCATGTTTCCCATTCTCCGCTACCATGTTTCCCACTCTCCCCACTCTCTGCGAACATTTTCCCACTTTCTCCACTCTCCATTACCATGTTTCCCACACTCCCCATTCTCCGCGACCATGTTTCCCACTCTCCCGACTATCCGGGACCAAGTTTTCCACTCTCCACACTCTCCGGGACCATGTTTCCCACTCTCCGGGACCATATTTCCCACTCTCCCCACTATTCGGGACCATGTTTCCCACTCTCCCCACTCTCCGGGATCATGATTCCCACTCTCCGGGACCATGTTTCCACTCTCCTGGACCATGTTTCCACTCACCCCGCTCTCCGGGATCATGTTCCCCACTCTCTCCACTCTCCATGACCATGTTTCCCACTCTCCCCACTCTCCAGGACCATGTTTCCCACTCTTCCCAATATCCGGGACCATGTTTCCCACTCTCCCCACTCTCCGGGATCATGATTGCCACTCTCCGGGACCATGTTTCCACTCTCCTGGACCATGTTTCCCACTCTCCCCGCTCTCTGGGATCATGTTCCCCACTCTCTCCACTCTCAATGCCCATGTTTCCCACTCTCCCCACTCTCCGGGACCATGTTTCCCACTCTCCTGACTATCCGGGACCATGTTTCCCACTCTCCCCACTCTCCTGGACCATGTTACCCACTCTCCACATTCTCCGGGATCATGTTTCCCACTCTCCGGGACCAGGTTTCCCACTCTCCCCACTATCCAGGACCATGTCTCCCACTCTCCCCGCTCTCCGGGACCATGTTTCCACTCTCCTGGACCATGTTTCCCACACTCCCCACTCTCCAGGACCATGTTTCCCACTCTCCCCACTCTCCGGGACCATGTTTCCCACTCTCCACACTCTCCAGGACCATGTATACCTCCCTCCACACGCTACCAGACCATGTTTCCCACTCTGCCCACTCTCCCGGACCATGTTTCCCACTCTCCATGACCATGATTCCAAATCTCCCCACTCTCCGGGACCATGTTTCTCACTCTCCCCACTCTCCATGACCATGTTTCCCACTCTCCCCACTCTCTGCGACCATGTTTCCCACTCTCCCCACTCTCCGGGACCATGTTTCCCACTCTCCCCACTCTCCGGGACCATGTTTCCCACTCTCGGCGACCATGTTTCCCACTCTCCGGGACCATGTTTCGCACTCTCCGGGACCATGTTTCCCACTCTCCGCGACCATGTTTCCCACTCTCCCCACTCTCCAGGACCATGTTTCCCACTCTCCCCACTCTTCGGGATCATGTATCCCACTCTCCATGACCATGTTTCCCACTCTCCCCAGTCTCCGGGACCATGTTTCCCATTCTCCGCTACCATGTTTCCCACTCTCCCCACTCTCTGCGACCATTTTCCCACTTTCTCCACTCTCCATTACCATGTTTCCCACACTCCCCATTCTCCGCGACCATGTTTACCACTCTCCCCACTCTCCGGGACCACTTGTTTGCCACTCTCCCCACTCTCCGGGACCATGTTTCCCACTCTCCGGGACCATGTTTCCCACTCTCCCCACTATTCGGGACCATGTTTCCCACTCTCCCCACTCTCCGGGATCATGTTCCCCACTCTCTCCACTCTCCATGACCATGTTTCCCACTCTCCCCACTCTCCGGGACCATGTTTCCCACTCTCCTGACTATCCGGGACCATGTTTCCCACTCTCCCCACTCTCCTGGACCATGTTACCCACTCTCCCCATTCTCCGGGATCATGTTACCCACTCTCCGGGACCAGGTTTCCCACTCTCCCCACTATCCGGGACCCTGTTTTCACTCTCCTGGACCATGTTTCCCAATCTCCCCGCTCTCCGGGACCATGTTTCCACTCTCCTGGACCATGTTTCCCACACTCCCCACTCTCCAGGACCATGTTTCCCACTCTCCCCACTCTCCATGACCACGTTTCCCACTCTCCCCACTCTCCGGGACCATGTTTCCCACTCTCCACACTCTCCGGGACCATGTTTACCTCTCTCCACACGCTACCGGACCATGTTTCCCACTCTCCACTCTCCCGGACCATGTTTCTAACTCTCCCCACTCTCCATGACCATGTTTCCCACTCTCCCCACTCTCCGGGACCATGTTTCCCACTCTCTGCGACCATGTTTCCTACTCTCTGCGACCATGTTTCGCACTCTCCCGGACCATATTTCGCACTCTCCGCGACCATGTTTCCCACTCTCCCCACTCTCCGGGACCATGTTTCCCACTCTCCACACTCTCCGGGACCATGTTTACCTCTCTCCACACGCTACCGGACCATGTTTCCCACTCTCCACTCTCCCGGACCATGTTTCTAACTCTCCCCACTCTCCATGACCATGTTTCCCACTCTCCCCACTCTCCGGGACCATGTTTCCCAATCTCTGCGACCATGTTTCCTACTCTCTGCGACCATGTTTCGCACTCTCCCGGACCATGTTTCGCACTCTCCGCGACCATGTTTCCCACTCTCCCCACTCTTCGGGATCATGTTTCCCACTCTCCATGACCATGTTACCCACTCTCCCTACTCTTTGGGATCATGTATCCCACTCTCCATGACCATGTTTCCCACTCTCCCCACTCTCCTGGACCATGTTACCCACTCTCCCCATTCTCCGAGATCATGTTTCCCACTCTCCCCACCCTCCTGGACCATGTTTCCCACTCTCCCCACTCTCCGGGATCATGATTCCCACTCTCCGGGATCATGATTCCCACTCTCCGGGACCATGTTTCCACTCTCCTGGACCATGTTTCCCACTCACCCCGCTCTCCGGGACCATGTTTCCCTCTCTCTCCACTATCCGGGACCTTGTTTCCCACTCTCCCCACTCACCAGGATCATGATTCCCACTCTCCTGGACCATGTTTCCCACTCTCCCCGCTCTCCGGTATCATGTTCCCCACTCTCTCCACTCTCAATGACCATGTTTCCCACACTCCGGGACCATGTTCCCCACTCTCCCCACTATCCGGGACCATGTTTCCCACTCTCCCCACTCTCTGCGACCATTTTTCCACTTTCTCCACTCTCCATTACCATGATTCCCACACTCCCCATTCTCCGCGACCATGTTTACCACTCTCCCCACTCTCCGGGACCATGTTTCCCACTCGTCCCGCTCTCCGGGATCATGTTCCCCACTCTCTCCACTCTCCATGACCATGTTTCCCACTCTGCCCACTCTCCATGACCATGATTCCAAATCTCCCCACTCTCCGGGACCATGTTTCCCACTCTCTGCGACCATGTTTCCCACTGTCCGGGACCATGTTTCGCACTCTCCGTGACCACGTTTCGCACTCTCTGCGACCATGTTTCCCACTCTCCGCACTCTTTGGGATCATGTTTCCCACTCTCCATGACCATGTTTCCCACTCTCCCCACTCTTCAGGATCATGTTTCCCACTCTCCATAACCTTGTTTCCCACTCTCCCCACTCTCCTAGACCATGTTACCAACTCTCCCCATTCTCCGAGATCATGTTTCCCGCTCTCCACATCCTCCTGGACCATGTTTCCCACTATCTGGGACCATGTTTCCCACTCTCCCCACACTCCGGGATCATGATTCCCACTCTCCGGGACCATGTTTCCACTCTCCTGGACCATGTTTCCCAGTCACCCCGCTCTCCGGGATCATGTGCCCCACTCTCTCCACTCTCCAGGACCATGTTTCCCACTCTCCCCACTATCCGGGACCATGTTTCCCACTCTCCCGACTCTCCGGTTTCATGATTCCCACTCTCCGGGACCATGTTTCCACTCTCCTGGACCATGTTTCCCACTCTGCCCGCTCTCCGGGATCATGTTTGGCACTCTGCGGGACCATGTTTCCACTCTCCTGGTCCATGTTTCCCACTCGTCCCGCTCTCCGGGATCATGTTCCCCACTCTCTCCACTCTCCATGACCATGTTTCCCACTCTGCCCAATCTCCATGACCATGTTTCCCACTCTCGATGACCATGATTCCAAATCTCCCCACTCTCCGGGACCATGTTTCCCACTCTCCCCACTCTCCGCGACCATGTTTCCTACTCTCCAAACTCTCCGGGACCATGTTTCCCACTCTCTGCGACCATGTTTCCCAATCTCTGCGACCATGTTTCCCACTCTCCAGGAACATGTTTCTCACTCTCCCCACTCTCCGTGACCATGTTTCCCACCTTCCTCTCTCTCCATGACCATATTTCCCACTTTCCCCACTCTCCGGGACCATGTTGCCCACTCTCCCCACTCTCCTGGACCATGTTACCCACTATCCCCGACCATGTTACCCACTCTCCCCATTCTCCGCGATCATGTTACCCACTCTACGGGACCAGGTTTCCCACTCTCCCCCCTATCCGGGACCATGTTTCCACTATCCTGGACCATGTTTCCCACACTCCCCACTCTCCAGGACCATGTTTCCCACTCTCCCCACTCTCCGTGACCACGTTTCCCACTCTCCCCACTCTCCGGGACCATGTTTCCCACTCTCCACACTCTCCGGGACCATGTTTACCTCTCTCCACACGCTACCGGACCATGTTTCCCACTCTCCACTCTCCCGGACCATGTTTCTAACTCTCCCCGCTCTCCATGACCATGTTTCCCACTCTCCCCACTCTCCGGGACCATGTTTACCACTCTCTGCGACCATGTTTCCTACTCTCTGCGACCATGTTTCGCACTCTCCCGGACCATGTTTCGCACTCTCCGCGACCATGTTTCCCACTCTCCCCACTCTTCGGGATCATGTTTCCCACTCTCCATGACCATGTTACCCACTCTCCCTACTCTTTGGGATCATGTATCCCACTCTCCATGACCATGTTTCCCACTCTCCCCACTCTCCTGGACCATGTTACCCACTCTCCCCATTCTCCGAGATCATGTTTCCCGCTCTCCCCACCCTCCTGGACCATGTTTCCCACTCTCCCCACTCTCCGGGATCATGATTCCCACTCTCCGGGATCATGATTCCCACTCTCCGGGACCATGTTTCCACTCTCCTGGACCATGTTTCCCACTCACCCCGCTCTCCGGGACCATGTTTCCCTCTCTCTCCACTATCCGGGACCTTGTTTCCCACTCTCCCCACTCACCAGGATCATGATTCCCACTCTCCTGGACCATGTTTCCCACTCTCCCCGCTCTCCGGTATCATGTTCCCCACTCTCTCCACTCTCAATGACCATGTTTCCCACACTCCGGGACCATGTTCCCCACTCTCCCCACTATCCGGGACCATGTTTCCCACTCTCCCCACTCTCTGCGACCATTTTTCCACTTTCTCCACTCTCCATTACCATGATTCCCACACTCCCCATTCTCCGCGACCATGTTTACCACTCTCCCCACTCTCCGGGACCATGTTTCCCACTCGTCCCGCTCTCCGGGATCATGTTCCCCACTCTCTCCACTCTCCATGACCATGTTTCCCACTCTGCCCACTCTCCATGACCATGATTCCAAATCTCCCCACTCTCCGGGACCATGTTTCCCACTCTCTGCGACCATGTTTCCCACTGTCCGGGACCATGTTTCGCACTCTCCGTGACCACGTTTCGCACTCTCTGCGACCATGTTTCCCACTCTCCATAACCTTGTTTCCCACTCTCCCCACTCTCCTAGACCATGTTACCAACTCTCCCCATTCTCCGAGATCATGTTTCCCGCTCTCCACATCCTCCTGGACCATGTTTCCCACTATCCGGGACCATGTTTCCCACTCTCCCCACACTCCGGGATCATGATTCCCACTCTCCGGGACCATGTTTCCACTCTCCTGGACCATGTTTCCCAGTCACCCCGCTCTCCGGGATCATGTGCCCCACTCTCTCCACTCTCCAGGACCATGTTTCCCACTCTCCCCACTATCCGGGACCATGTTTCCCACTCTCCCGACTCTCCGGTTTCATGATTCCCACTCTCCGGGACCATGTTTCCACTCTCCTGGACCATGTTTCCCACTCTGCCCGCTCTCCGGGATCATGATTGGCACTCTGCGGGACCATGTTTCCACTCTCCTGGACCATGCTTCCCACTCTGCCCGCTCTCCGGGATCATGTTCCCCACTCTCTCCACTCTCAATGACCATGTTTCCCACTCTCCCCACACTCCAGGACCATGTTTCCCACTCTCCACACTCTCCGGGACCATGTTTACCTCTCTCCACAATCTCCCTGACAATGTTTCGCACTCTCCCCACTCTCTCAGACCATGTTTCCCACTCTGCCCACTCTCCATGACCATGTTTCCAACTCTCCCCGCTCTCCGCGACCATGTTTCCCGCTTTCCCCACTCTCCATGACCAAGTTTCCCACTCTCCCCACTCTCCGGGACCATGTTTCCCACACTCCCCACTCTCCAGGACCATGTTTCCACTCTCCTGGACCATGTTTCCCACACTCCCCACTCTCCAGGACCATGTTTCCCACTCTCCTCACTCTCCGCGACCATATTTCCCACTCTCCCCACTCTCCGGGACCATGTTTACCTCTCTCCACACGCTACCGGACCATGTTTCCCACTCTGCCCACTCTCCCGGACAATGTTTCCCACTCTGCCCAATCTCCATGACCATGTTTCCCACTCTCCATGACCATGATTCCAAATCTCCCCACTCTCCGGGACCATGTTTCTCACTCTCCCCACTCTCCATGACCATGTTTCCCACTCTCCCCACTCTCCGCGACCATGTTTCCCACTCTCCCCACTCTCCGGAACTATGTTTCCCACTCTCTGCGACCATGTTTCCCACTCTCCGGGAACATGTTTCTCACTCTCCCCACTCTCCATGACCATGTTTCCCACTCTCCCCACTCTCCGCGACCATGTTTACCACTCTCCCCACTCTCCAGGAACATGTTTCCCACTCTCCCCGCTCTCCACGACCATGATTTCAAATCTCCCCACTCCCCGAGACCATGTTTCCCACAGTCCCCACTCTCCAGGACCATGTTTCCACTCTCCTGGACCATGTTTCCCACACTCCCCACTCTCCAGGACCATGTTTCCCACTCACCACACTCTCCGGGACCATGTTTACCTCTCTCCACACGCTACCGGACCATGTTTCCCACTCTGCCCACTCTCCCGGACCATGTTTCCCACTCTGCCCACACTCCATGACCATGTTTCCCACTCTCCATGACCATGATTCCAAATCTCCCCACTCTCCGGGACCATGTTTCTCACTCTCCCCACTCTCCATGACCATGTTTCCCACTCTCCCCACTCTCCGCGACCATGTTTCCCACTCTCCCCACTCTCCGGGACCATGTTTCCCACTCTCTGCGACCATGTTTCCCACTCTCCCCACTCTCCTGGACCATGTTACCAACTCTCCCCATTCTCCGAGATCATGTTTCCCGCTCTCCCCACCCTCCTGGACCATGTTCCCCACTCTCCCCACTATCCGGGACCATGTTTCCAACTCTCCCCACTCTCCGGGATCATGATTCCCACTCTCTGGGATCATGATTCCCACTCTCCGGGACCATGTTTCCACTCTCCTGGACCATGATTCCCACTCTCCCCACTCTCCGCGACCATATTTCCCGCTTTCCCCACTCTCCATGACCAAGTTTCCCACTCTCCCCACTCTCCGGGACAATGTTTCCCACTCTCCCGACTATCCGGGAGCATGTTTCCCACTCTCCCCATTCTCCTCGACCATGTTACCCACTCTCTCCATTCTCCGGGATCATGTTTCCCACTCTCTCCGCTCTGCATGACCATGTTTCCCACTCTCCCCACTCTCCAGGACCATGTTTCCCACTCTCCCCACTATCTGTGACAATGTTTCCCACTTTCCCCACTCTCCAATATCATTATTCCCACTCTCCGGGACCATGTTTCCACTCTCCTGGACCATGTTTCCCACTCTCGCCTCTCTCCGGGATCATGTTCCCCAATCTCTGCACTCTCAATGACCATGTTTCCCACTCTCCCCACTCTCCGGGACCATGTTTCCCACTCTCCACACTCTCCGGGACCATGTTTCCCACTCTCCCCACTCACCGGGACCATGTTTACCTCTCTCCACAATCTCCAGGACCATGTTTCCACTCTCCTGGACCATGTTTCCCACACTCCCCACTCTCCAGGACCATGTTTCCCACTCTCCCCACTCTCCGCGACCACATTTCCCACTCTCCCCACTCTCCGGGGCCATGTTTCCCACTGTCCACACTCTCCGGGACCATGTTTACCTCTCTCCACATGCTACCGGACCATGTTTCCCACTCTGCCCACTCTCCCGGACCATGTTTCCCACTCTGCCCACTCTCCATGATCATGTTTCCCACTCTTCATGACCATGATTCCAAATCTCCCCACTCTCTGGGACCATGTTTCTCACTCTCCCCACTCTCCATGACCATGTTTCCCACTCTCCCCACTCTCCGCGACCATGTTTCCCACTCTCCCCACTCTCCGGGAACGTGTTTCCCACTCTCTGCGACCATGTTTCCCACTCTCCGGGACCATGTTTCCCACTCTCCGGGACCATGTTTCGCACTCTCTGCGACCATGTTTCCCACTCTCCCCACTCTTCGGGATCATGTTTCCCACTCTCCCTGACCATGTTTCCCACTCTCCCCACATTCCTGGACCATGTTACCAACTCTCCCCATTCTCCGAGATCATGTTTCCCGCTCTCCCCACCCTCCTGGACCATGATACACACTCTCTGGGACCATGTTCCCCACTCTCCCCACTATCCGGGACCATGTTTCCCACTCTCCCCACTCTCCTGGATCATGATTCCCACTCTCTGGGATCATGATTCCCACTCTCCAGGACCATGTTTCCACTCTCCTGGACCATGTTTCCCACTCACCCCGCTCTCCGGGATCATGTGCCCCACTCTCTCCACTCTCCATGACCATGTTTCCCACTCTCCCCACTCTCCAGGACCATGTTTCCCACTCTCCCCACTCTCCGTGTTCATGATTCCCACTCTCCGGGACTATGTTTCCACTCTCCTGGACCATGTTTCCCACTCTGCCTGCTCTCCGGGATCATGTTCCCCACTCTCTCCACTCTCAATGACCATGTTTCCCACTCTCCCCACACTCCGGGACCATGTTTCCCACTCTCCACACTCTCCGGGACCATGTTTACCTCTCTCCACAATCTCCCTGACAATGTTTCGCACTCTCCCCACTCTCTCAGACCATGTTTCCCACTCTGCCCACTCTCCATGACCACGTTTCCCACTCTCCCCACTCTCCGCGACCATGTTTCCCGCTTTCCCCACTCTCCATGACCAAGTTTCCCACTCTCCCCACTCTCCGGGACAATGTTTCCCACTCTCCCGACTATCCGGGAGCATGTTTCCCACTCTCCCCATTCTCCTGGACCATGTTACCCACTCTCTCCATTCTGCAGGACCATGTTTCCCACTCTCCCCACTATCTGGGACAATGTTTCCCATTTTCCCACTCTCCGGGATCATTATTCCCACTCTCCGGGACCATGTTTCCACTCTCCTGGACCATGTTTCCCACTCTCGCCGCTCTCCGGGATCATGTTCCCCAATCTCTGCACTCTCAATGACCATGTTTCCCACTCTCCCCACTCTCCGGGACCATGTTTCCCAGTCTCCAAACTCTCCGGGACCATGTTTCCCACTCTCCCCATTCTCCGGGATCATGTTTCCCACTCTCCCCACTCTCCTGGACCTTGTTTCCCACTCTCCGGGACCATGTTTCCCACTCTCCCCACTATCCGGGACCATGTTTCCCACTCTCCCCACTCTCCGGGATCATGATTCCCACTCTCTAGGATCATGATTCCCACTCTCCAGGACCATGTTTCCACTCTCCTGGACCATGTTTCCCACTCATCCCGCTCTCCGGGATCATGTTCCCCAATCTCTCTATTCTTCATGACCATGTTTCCCACTCTGCCCAATCTCCGTGACCATGTTTCCCACTCTGCCCAATCTCCATGACCATGTTTCCCACTCTCCATGACCATGACTCCAAATCTCCCCACTCTCCGGGACCATGTTTCTCACTCTCCCCACTCTCCATGACCATGTTTCCCACTCTCCCCACTCTCCGCAACCATGTTTCCCACTCTCCCCACTCTCTGGGACCCTGTTTCCCACTCTCCGGGAACATGTTTCCCACTCTCCCCACTCTACGGGACCATGTTTCACATTCTCGGCGACCATGTTTCCCACTCTCCACACACTCCGCGAACATGTTTCCCACATTCCCCACTCTCCATGACCATATTTCCCACTTTCCCCACTCTCCGGGACCATGTTTCCACTCTCCCCACTCTTCGGGATCATGTTTCCCACTCTCCATGACCATGTTTCCCTCTCTCCCCAGTCTCCGGGACCATGGTTCCCATGCTCCGCTACCATGTTTCCCACTCTCCCCACTCTCTGCGACCATTTTCCCACTTTCTTCACTCTCCATTACCATGTTTCCCACACTCCCCATTCTCCGCGACCATGTTTACCACACTCCCCACTCTCCGGGACCATGTTTTCCACTCTCCCGACTCTCCGGGACCATGTTTCCCATTATCCGCGACCATGTTTCCCACGCTCGGCACTCTCCGCAACCACGCTTCCCACTTTCCCCACTCTCCATGACCATGTTTCCCACTCTCCCCACTCTCCGCGACCATGTTTCCTACTCTCCAAACTCTCCGGGACCATGTTTCCCACTCTCTGCGACCATGTTTCCCAATCTCTGCGACCATGTTTCCCACTCTCCGGGAACATGTTTCCCACTCTCCCCACTCTCCGCGGCCATGTTTCCCACTTTCCTCACTCTCCATGACCATATTTCCCACTTCCCCACTCTCCGGGACCATGTTTCCCACTCTCCTGACTATCCGGGACCATGTTTCCCACTCTCCCCACTCTCTGGGATCATGATTCCCACTCTCTGGGATCATGATTCCCACTCTCCGGGACCATGTTTCCCACTCTGCCCAATCTCTATGACCATGTTTCCCACTCTCCATGACCATGTTTCCCACTCTGCCCAATCTCCATGACTATGTTTCCCACTCTCCATGACCATGACTCCAAATCTCCCCACTCTCTGGGACCATGTTTCTCACTCTCCCCACTCTCCATGACCATGTTTCCCACTCTCCCCACTCTCCGCAACCATGTTTCCCACTCACCCCACTCTCCGGGACCCTGTTTCCCACTCTCTGCGACCATGTTTCCCACTCTCCGGGAACATGTTTCCCACTCTCCCCACTATCCGGGACCATGTTTCCCACTCTCCCCACTCTCTGGGATCATGATTCCCACTCTCTGGGATCATGATTCCCACTCTCCGGGACCATGTTTCCCACTCTGCCCAATCTCTATGACCATGTTTCCCACTCTCCATGACCATGTTTCCCACTCTGCCCAATCTCCATGACTATGTTTCCCACTCTCCATGACCATGACTCCAAATCTCCCCACTCTCTGGGACCATGTTTCCCACTCTCCCCACTCTCCGGGACCATGTTTCCCACTCTCTGCGACCATGTTTCCCACTCTCCCCACTCTCCTGGACCATGTTACCAACTCTCCCCATTCTCCGAGATCATGTTTCCCGCTCTCCCCACCCTCCTGGACCATGTTCCCCACTCTCCCCACTATCCGGGACCATGTTTCCCACTCTCCCCACTCTCCGGGATCATGATTCCCACTCTCTGGGATCATGATTCCCACTCTCCGGGACCATGTTTCCACTCTCCTGGACCATGATTCCCACTCTCCCCACTCTCCGCGACCATATTTCCCGCTTTCCCCACTCTCCATGACCAAGTTTCCCACTCTCCCCACTCTCCGGGACCATGTTTCCCACTCTCCCGACTCTCCGGGAGCATGTTTCCCACTCTCCCCATTCTCCTCGACCATGTTACCCACTCTCTCCATTCTCCGGGATCATGTTTCCCACTCTCTCCGCTCTGCATGACCATGTTTCCCACTCTCCCCACTCTCCAGGACCATGTTTCCCACTCTCCCCACTATCTGTGACAATGTTTCCCACTTTCCCCACTCTCCAATATCATTATTCCCACTCTCCGGGACCATGTTTCCACTCTCCTGGACCATGTTTCCCACTCTCGCCTCTCTCCGGGATCATGTTTCCCACTCTCTGCACTCTCCATGACCATGTTTCCCACTCTCCCCACTCTCCGGGACCATGTTTCCCACTCTCCACACTCTCCGGGACCATGTTTCCCACTCTCCCCACTCACCGGGACCATGTTTACCTCTCTCCACAATCTCCAGGACCATGTTTCCACTCTCCTGGACCATGTTTCCCACACTCCCCACTCTCCAGGACCATGTTTCCCACTCTCCCCACTCTCCGCGACCACATTTCCCACTCTCCCCACTCTCCGGGGCCATGTTTCCCACTGTCCACACTCTCCGGGACCATGTTTACCTCTCTCCACATGCTACCGGACCATGTTTCCCACTCTGCCCACTCTCCCGGACCATGTTTCCCACTCTGCCCACTCTCCATGATCATGTTTCCCACTCTTCATGACCATGATTCCAAATCTCCCCACTCTCTGGGACCATGTTTCTCACTCTCCCCACTCTCCATGACCATGTTTCCCACTCTCCCCACTCTCCGCGACCATGTTTCCCACTCTCCCCACTCTCCGGGAACGTGTTTCCCACTCTCTGCGACCATGTTTCCCACTCTCCGGGACCATGTTTCCCACTCTCCGGGACCATGTTTCGCACTCTCTGCGACCATGTTTCCCACTCTCCCCACTCTTCGGGATCATGTTTCCCACTCTCCCTGACCATGTTTCCCACTCTCCCCACATTCCTGGACCATGTTACCAACTCTCCCCATTCTCCGAGATCATGTTTCCCGCTCTCCCCACCCTCCTGGACCATGATACACACTCTCTGGGACCATGTTCCCCACTCTCCCCACTCTCCGGGACCATGTTTCCCACTCTCCCCACTCTCCGGGACCATGTTTCCCACTCTCTGTGACCATGTTTCCCACTCTCCAGGACCATGTTTCCACTCTCCTGGACCATGTTTCCCACTCACCCCGCTCTCCGGGATCATGTGCCCCACTCTCTCCACTCTCCATGACCATGTTTCCCACTCTCCCCACTCTCCAGGACCATGTTTCCCACTCTCCCCACTCTCCGTGACCATGTTTCCCACTCTCCGGGACTATGTTTCCACTCTCCTGGACCATGTTTCCCACTCTGCCCGCTCTCCGGGATCATGTTCCCCACTCTCTCCACTCTCCATGACCATGTTTCCCACTCTCCCCACTCTCCGGGACCATGTTTCCCACTCTCCACACTCTCCGGGACCATGTTTACCTCTCTCCACAATCTCCCTGACAATGTTTCGCACTCTCCCCACTCTCTCAGACCATGTTTCCCACTCTGCCCACTCTCCATGACCACGTTTCCCACTCTCCCCACTCTCCGCGACCATGTTTCCCGCTTTCCCCACTCTCCATGACCAAGTTTCCCACTCTCCCCGCTCTCCGGGACCATGTTTCCCACTCTCCCGACTCTCCGGGAGCATGTTTCCCACTCTCCCCATTCTCCTGGACCATGTTACCCACTCTCTCCATTCTGCAGGACCATGTTTCCCACTCTGCCCACTATCTGGGACAATGTTTCCCATTTTCCCACTCTCCGGGATCATTATTCCCACTCTCCGGGACCATGTTTCCACTCTCCTGGACCATGTTTCCCACTCTCGCCGCTCTCCGGGATCATGTTCCCCAATCTCTGCACTCTCAATGACCATGTTTCCCACTCTCCCCACTCTCCGGGACCATGTTTCCCAGTCTCCAAACTATCCGGGACCATGTTTCCCACTCTCCCCATTCTCCGGGATCATGTTTCCCACTCTCCCCACTCTCCTGGACCATGTTTCCCACTCTCCGGGACCATGTTTCCCACTCTCCCCACTCTCCGGGACCATGTTTCCCACTCTCCCCACTCTCCGGGATCATGATTCCCACTCTCTAGGATCATGATTCCCACTCTCCAGGACCATGTTTCCACTCTCCTGGACCATGTTTCCCACTCATCCCGCTCTCCGGGATCATGTTCCCCAATCTCTCTATTCTCCATGACCATGTTTCCCACTCTGCCCAATCTCCATGACCATGTTTCCCACTCTCCATGACCATGACTCCAAATCTCCCCACTCTCTGGGACCATGTTTCTCACTCTCCCCACTCTCCATGACCATGTTTCCCACTCTCCCCACTCTCCGCAACCATGTTTCCCACTCTCCCCACTCTCTGGGACCCTGTTTCCCACTCTCTGCGACCATGTTTCCCACTCTCTGCGACCATGTTTCCCACTCTCCGGGAACATGTTTCCCACTCTCCCCACTCTACGGGACCATGTTTCACATTCTCGGCGACCATGTTTCCCACTCTCCACACACTCCGCGACCATGTTTCCCACTTTCCCCACTGTCCATGACCATATTTCCCACTTTCCGCACTCTCCGGGACCATGTTTCCACTCTCCCCACTCTTCGGGATCATGTTTCCCACTCTCCATGACCATGTTTCCCACTCTCCCCACTCTCCTGGACCATGGTTCCCATGCTCCGCTACCATGTTTCCCACTCTCCCCACTCTCTGCGACCATTTTCCCACTTTCTCCACTCTCCAATACCATGTTTCCCACACTCCCCATTCTCCGCGACCATGTTTACCACTCTCCCCACTCTCCGGGACCATGTTTTCCACTCTCCCCATGCTCCGGGACCATGTTTCCCATTATCCGCGACCATTTTTCCCACGCTCCCCAGTCTCCGCGACCACGTTTCCCACTTTCCTCACTCTCCATGACCATGTTTCCCACTCTCCCCACTCTCCGCGACCATGTTTCCCACTCTCCAAACTCTCCGGGACCATGTTTCCCACTCTCTGCGACCATGTTTCCCAATCTCTGCGACCATGTTTCCCACTCTCCATGACCATGTTTCCCACGCTCCCCAGTCTCCGCGACCACGTTTCCCACTTTCCTCACTCTCCATGACCATGTTTCTCACTCACCGCACTCTCCAGGACCATGTTTCCCACTCTCCTGACTATCCGGGACCATGTTTCCCACTCTCCCCACTCTCCTGGACCATGTTACCCACTCTCCCCATTCTCCGGGATCATGTTACCCACTCTCCGGGACCAGGTTTCCCACTCTCCCCACTATCCGGGACCGTGTTTTCACTCTCCTGGACCATGTTTCCCAATCTCCCCGCTCTCCGGGACCATGTTTCCACTCTCCTGGACCATGTTTCCCACACTCCCCACTCTCCAGGACCATGTTTCCCATTCTCCCCACTCTCCATGACCACGTTTCCCACTCTCCCCACTCTCCGGGACCATGTTTCCCACTCTCCACACTCTCCGGGACCATGTTTACCTCTCTCCACATGCTACCGGACCATGTTTCCCACTCTCCACTCTCCCGGACCATGTTTCCCACTCTGCATGACCATGTTTCCCACTCTCCATGACCATGATTACAAATCTCCCCACTCTCCATGACCATGATTCCAAATCTCCCCACTCTCCATGACCATGTTTCCCACTCTCTCCACTCTCCGGGACCATGTTCTCCACTCTCCCCACTATCCGGGACCATGTTTCCCACTCTCCCCATTCTCCGGGATCATGTTTCCCACTCTCCCCACTCTACTGGACCTTGTTTCCCACTCTCCGGGACCATGTTTCCCACTCTCCCCACTATCCGGGACCATGTTTCCCACTCTCCCCACTCTCTGGGATCATGATTCCCACTCTCTGGGATCATGATTCCCACTCTCCGGGACCATGTTTCCCACTCTGCCCAATCTCTATGACCATGTTTCCCACTCTCCATGACCATGTTTCCCACTCTGCCCAATCTCCATGACTATGTTTCCCACTCTCCATGACCATGACTCCAAATCTCCCCACTCTCTGGGACCATGTTTCTCACTCTCCCCACTCTCCATGACCATGTTTCCCACTCTCCCCACTCTCCGCAACCATGTTTCCCACTCACCCCACTCTCCGGGACCCTGTTTCCCACTCTCTGCGACCATGTTTCCCACTCTCCGGGAACATGTTTCCCACTCTCCCCACTCTCCGGGACCATGTTTCCCACTCTCCCCACTCTCCAGGATCATGTTTCCCACTCTCTGGGATCATGATTCCCACTCTCCGGGACCATGTTTCCCACTCTGCCCAATCTCTATGACCATGTTTCCCACTCTCCATGACCATGTTTCCCACTCTCCCCACTCTCCGGGACCATGTTTCCCACTCTCCATGACCATGACTCCAAATCTCCCCACTCTCTGGGACCATGTTTCCCACTCTCCCCACTCTCCGGGACCATGTTTCCCACTCTCTGCGACCATGTTTCCCACTCTCCCCACTCTCCTGGACCATGTTACCAACTCTCCCCATTCTCCGAGATCATGTTTCCCGCTCTCCCCACCCTCCTGGACCATGTTCCCCACTCTCCCCACTATCCGGGACCATGTTTCCCACTCTCCCCACTCTCCGGGATCATGATTCCCACTCTCTGGGATCATGATTCCCACTCTCCGGGACCATGTTTCCACTCTCCTGGACCATGATTCCCACTCTCCCCACTCTCCGCGACCATATTTCCCGCTTTCCCCACTCTCCATGACCAAGTTTCCCACTCTCCCCACTCTCCGGGACAATGTTTCCCACTCTCCCGACTATCCGGGAGCATGTTTCCCACTCTCCCCATTCTCCTCGACCATGTTACCCACTCTCTCCATTCTCCGGGATCATGTTTCCCACTCTCTCCGCTCTGCATGACCATGTTTCCCACTCTCCCCACTCTCCAGGACCATGTTTCCCACTCTCCCCACTATCTGTGACAATGTTTCCCACTTTCCCCACTCTCCAATATCATTATTCCCACTCTCCGGGACCATGTTTCCACTCTCCTGGACCATGTTTCCCACTCTCGCCTCTCTCCGGGATCATGTTCCCCAATCTCTGCACTCTCAATGACCATGTTTCCCACTCTCCCCACTCTCCGGGACCATGTTTCCCACTCTCCACACTCTCCGGGACCATGTTTCCCACTCTCCCCACTCACCGGGACCATGTTTACCTCTCTCCACAATCTCCAGGACCATGTTTCCCACTCTCCTGACTATCCGGGGCCATGTTTCCCACTGTCCCCACTCTCCATGACAATGTTTCCCACTCTCCCCACTCTCCGCGACCACATTTCCCACTCTCCCCACTCTCCGGGGCCATGTTTCCCACTGTCCACACTCTCCGGGACCATGTTTACCTCTCTCCACATGCTACCGGACCATGTTTCCCACTCTGCCCACTCTCCCGGACCATGTTTCCCACTCTGCCCACTCTCCATGATCATGTTTCCCACTCTTCATGACCATGATTCCAAATCTCCCCACTCTCTGGGACCATGTTTCTCACTCTCCCCACTCTCCATGACCATGTTTCCCACTCTCCCCACTCTCCGCGACCATGTTTCCCACTCTCCCCACTCTCCGGGACCATGTTTCCCACTCTCTGCGACCATGTTTCCCACTCTCCGGGACCATGTTTCCCACTCTCCGGGACCATGTTTCGCACCCTCTGCGACCATGTTTCCCACTCTCCCCACTCTTCGGGATCATGTTTCCCACTCTCCCTGACCATGTTTCCCACTCTCCCCACATTCCTGGACCATGTTACCAACGCTCCCCACTCTCCGGGATCATGTTTCCCACTCTCCCCACTCTCCTGGACCATGTTTCCCACTCTCCGGGACCATGTTTCCCACTCTCCCCACTATCCGGGACCATGTTTCCCACTCTCCCCACTCTCCTGGATCATGATTCCCACTCTCTGGGATCATGATTCCCACTCTCCAGGACCATGTTTCCACTCTCCTGGACCATGTTTCCCACTCACCCCGCTCTCCGGGATCATGTGCCCCACTCTCTCCACTCTCCATGACCATGTTTCCCACTCTCCCCACTCTCCAGGACCATGTTTCCCACTCTCCCCACTCTCCGTGTTCATGATTCCCACTCTCCGGGACTATGTTTCCACTCTCCTGGACCATGTTTCCCACTCTGCCTGCTCTCCGGGATCATGTTCCCCACTCTCTCCACTCTCAATGACCATGTTTCCCACTCTCCCCACACTCCGGGACCATGTTTCCCACTCTCCACACTCTCCGGGACCATGTTTACCTCTCTCCACAATCTCCCTGACAATGTTTCGCACTCTCCCCACTCTCTCAGACCATGTTTCCCACTCTGCCCACTCTCCATGACCATGTTTCCCACTCTCCCCACTCTCCGGGACCATGTTTCCCACTCTCCCCACTCTCCATGACCATGTTTCCCACTCTCCCCACTCTCCGGGACAATGTTTCCCACTCTCCCGACTATCCGGGAGCATGTTTCCCACTCTCCCCATTCTCCTGGACCATGTTACCCACTCTCTCCATTCTGCAGGACCATGTTTCCCACTCTCCCCACTATCTGGGACAATGTTTCCCATTTTCCCACTCTCCGGGATCATGTTTCCAACTCTCCGCGACCATGTATCCCACTCTTCCTACTCTCCGGGACCATGTTTCCCACTCTCCCCGCTCTCCGGGATCATGTTTCCCACTCACCGGGACCATGTTTCCCACTCTCCCCACTCTCCGGAACCATGTTTCCTACTCTTCCCACTCTCCGGGACCATGTTTCCCACTCTCCCCATTCTCCGGGATCATGTTTCCCACTCTCCCCACTCTCCTGGACCTTGTTTCCCACTCTCCGGGACCATGTTTCCCACTCTCCCCACTCTCCGGGACCATGTTTCCCACTCTCCCCACTCTCCGGGATCATGATTCCCACTCTCTGGGATCATGATTCCCACTCTCCAGGACCATGTTTCCACTCTCCTGGACCATGTTTCCCACTCATCCCGCTCTCCGGGATCATGTTCCCCAATCTCTCTATTCTTCATGACCATGTTTCCCACTCTGCCCAATCTCCGTGACCATGTTTCCCACTCTGCCCAATCTCCATGACCATGTTTCCCACTCTCCATGACCATGATTCCAAATCTCCCCACTCTCCGGGACCATGTTTCTCACTCTCCCCACTCTCCATGACCATGTTTCCCACTCTCCCCACTCTCCGCGACCATGTTTCCCACTCTCCCCACTCTCCGGGACCATGTTTCCCACTCTCTGCGACCATGTTTCCCAATCTCTGCGACCATGTTTCCCACTCTCCGGGACCATGTTTCCCACTCTCCCCACTCTCCGGGACCATGTTTCCCACTCTCGGGGACCATGTTTCCCACTCTCCACACACTCCGCGACCATGTTTCCCACTCTCCCCACTCTCCATGACCATGTTTCCCACTCTCCCCACTCTCCGGGACCATGTTTCCACTCTCCCCACTCTTCGGGATCATGTTTCCCACTCTCCATGACCATGTTTCCCTCTCTCCCCACTCTCCGGGACCATGTTTCCCACTCTCCGCTACCATGTTTCCCACTCTCCCCACTCTCTGCGACCATTTTCCCACTTTCTTCACTCTCCATTACCATGTTTCCCACTCTCCCCACTCTCCGGGACCATGTTTCCCACTCTCCCCACTCTCCGGGACCATGTTTCCCACTCTCCCCACTCTCCGGGACCATGTTTCCCATTATCCGCGACCATTTTTCCCACGCTCGGCACTCTCCGCAACCACGCTTCCCACTTTCCCCACTCTCCATGACCATGTTTCCCACTCTCCCCACTCTCCAGGACCATGTTTCCCACTCTCCCCACTCTCCGGGACCATGTTTCCCACTCTCCGGGACCATGTTTCCCACTCCCATCTCTGCGACCATGTTTCCCACTCTCCGGGACCATGTTTCCCACTCTCCCCACTCTCCGCGGCCATGTTTCCCACTTTCCTCACTCTCCATGACCATGTTTCCCACTATCCCCACTCTCCGGGACCATGTTTCCCACTCTCCTGACTCTCCGGGACCATGTTTCCCACTCTTCCTACTCTCCGGGACCATGTTTCCCACTCTCCCCGCTCTCCGGGATCATGTTTCCCACTCACCGGGACCATGTTTCCCACTCTCCCCACTCTCCGGAACCATGTTTTCACTCTCCGGGACCATGTTTCCCACTCTCCCCACTCTCCGGGACCATGTTTCCCACTCTCCGGGACCATGTTTCCCACTCTCCCCACTCTCCAGGACCATGTTTCCCATTCTCCCCACTCTCCATGACCATGTTTCCCACTCTCCCCACTCTCCGGGACCATGTTTCCCACTCTCCACACTCTCCGGGACCATGTTTACCTCTCTCCACATGCTACCGGACCATGTTTCCCACTCTCCACTCTCCCGGACCATGTTTCCCACTCTGCATGACCATGTTTCCCACTCTCCATGACCATGATTACAAATCTCCCCACTCTCCATGACCATGATTCCAAATCTCCCCACTCTCCATGACCATGTTTCCCACTCTCCCCACTCTCCGGGACCATGTTTCCCACTCTCCCCACTCTCCGGGACCATGTTTCCCACTCTCCCCACTCTCCGGGATCATGTTTCCCACTCTCAGCACTCTCCAGGACCATGTTTCCCACTCTCCGGGACCATGTTTCCCACTCTCCCCACTATCCGGGACCATGTTTCCCACTCTCCCCACTCTCTGGGATCATGATTCCCACTCTCTGGGATCATGATTCCCACTCTCCGGGACCATGTTTCCCACTCTCCCCACTCTCCGGGACCATGTTTCCCACTCTCCATGACCATGTTTCCCACTCTCCCCACTCTCCATGACCATGTTTCCCACTCTCCATGACCATGTTTCCCACTCTCCCCACTCTCCGGGACCATGTTTCTCACTCTCCCCACTCTCCATGACCATGTTTCCCACTCTCCCCACTCTCCGCGACCATGTTTCCCACTCTCCCCACTCTCCGGGACCCTGTTTCCCACTCTCTGTGACCATGTTTCCCACTCTCCGGGAACATGTTTCCCACTCTCCCCACTCTCCGGGACCATGTTTCCCACTCTCCGGGACCATGTTTCCCACTCTCCACACTCTCCGGGACCATGTTTCCCACTCTCCCCACTCTCCATGACCATGTTTCCCACTCTCCCCACTCTCCGGGACCATGTTTCCCACTCTCCCCACTCTCCGGGATCATGTTTCCCACTCTCCATGACCATGTTTCCCACTCTCCCCACTCTCCGGGACCATGTTTCCCACTCTCCCCGCTCTCCGGGATCATGTTTCCCACTCACCGGGACCATGTTTCCCACTCTCCCCACTCTCCGGGACCATGTTTCTCACTCTCCGGGACCATGTTTCCCACTCTCCCCACTCTCCGGGACCATGTTTCCCACTCTCCGGGACCATGTTTCCCACTCTCCCCACTCTCCAGGACCATGTTTCCCACTCTCCCCACTCTCCATGACCATGTTTCCCACTCTCCCCACTCTCCGGGACCATGTTTCCCACTCTCCCCACTCTCCGGGACCATGTTTCCCACTCTCCTGGGACCATGTTTCCCACACTCCCCACTCTCCCGGACCATGTTTCCCACTCTCCATGACCATGATTCCAAATCTCCCCACTCTCCATGACCATGTTTCCCACTCTCCCCACTCTCCGGGACCATGTTTCCCACTCTCCCCACTCTCCGGGACCATGTTTCCCACTCTCCGGGACCATGTTTCCCACTCTCCCCACTCTCCGGGATCATGTTTCCCACTCTCCCCACTCTCCAGGATCACGTTTCTCACTCTCCCCACTCTCCGGGACCATGTTTCCCACTCTCCGGAACCATGTCTTCCACTCTTCCCACACTCCAGGAACATGTTTCCCACTCTCCCCACTCTCCGGGACCATGTTTCCCACTCTCTGGGATCATGATTCCCACTCTCCGGGACCATGTTTCCACTCTCCGGGACCATGTTTCCCACTCTCCCCGCTCTCCGGGATCATGTTCCCCAATCTCTCTATTCTCCATGACCATGTTTCCCACTCTGCCCAATCTCCATGACCATGTTTCCCACTCTCCATGACCATGTTTCCCACTCTGCCCAATCTCCATGACCATGTTTCCCACTCTCCATGACCATGTTTCCCACTCTCCCCACTCTCCGGGACCATGTTTCCCACTCTCCCCACTCTCCATGACCATGTTTCCCACTCTCCCCACTCTCCGCAACCATGTTTCCCACTCTCCCCACTCTCCGGGACCCTGTTTCCCACTCTCTGCAACCATGTTTCCCACTCTCTGCGACCATGTTTCCCACTCTCCGGGAACATGTTTCCCACTCTCCCCACTCTTCGGGTTCATGTTTCCCACTCTCCATGACCATGTTTCCCACTCTCCCCTCTCTCCTGGACCATGTTTCCCACTCTCCCCACTCTCCGGGACCATGTTTCCCACTCTCTGCGACCATGTTTCCCACTCTCCGGGACCATGTTTCCCACTCTCCGGGACCATGTTTCGCACCCTCTGCGACCATGTTTCCCACTCTCCCCACTCTTTGGGATCATGTTTCCCACTCTCCATGACCATGTTTCCCACTCTCCCCAGTCTCCGGGACCATGTTTCCCATTCTCCATTACCATGTTTCCCACACTCCCCATTCTCGGCGACCATGTTTCCCACGCTCCCCACTCTCCGCGACCACACTTGCCACTCTCCCCACTCTCCTGGACCATGTTTCCCACTTTCCGGGACCATGTTTCCCACTCTCCCCACTATCCGGGACCATGTTTCCCACTCTCCCCACTCTCCGGGACCATGTTTTCCACTCTCCCCACTCTCCGGGACCATTAATCCCATTCTCCGCGACCATGTTTCCCACGCTGCCCACTCTCCGCGACCACGTTTCCCACTTTCCCCACTCTCCATGACCATGTTTTTCACTCTCCGCACACTCCAGGACATTGTTTCCCACTCTCCTGACTATCCGGGACCATGTTTCCCACTATCCTCACTCTCCTGGACCATGTTACACACTCTCCCCATTCTCCGGGATCATGATTCCCACTCTCCGGGACCATGTTTCCACTCTCCTGGACCATGCTTCCCACTCGTCCCGCTCTCCGGGATCATGTTCCCCACTCTCTCCACTCTCCATGACGATGTTTCCCACTCTTCCCACTCTCCAGGACCATGTTTCCCACTCTCCCCACTCTCCCGGACAATGTTTCCCACTCTCCCCACTCTCCGGGACCATGTTTCCCACTCTCCCACTCTCCGGGACCATGTTTACCTCTCTCCCCACGCTCCGGGACCATGTTTCCCACTCTCCACTCTCCCGGACCATGTTTCTAACTCTCCCCACTCTCCATGACCATGTTTCCCACTCTCCCCACTCTCCGGGACCATGTTTCCCACTCTCTGCGACCATGTTTCCCACTCTCCGGGACCATGTTTCCCACTCTCCCGGACCATGTTTCGCACTCTCCGCGACCATGTTTCCCACTCTCCCCACTCTCCGGGATCATGTTTCCCACTCTCCATGACCATGTTTCCCACTCTCCCTACTCTCCGGGACCATGTTTCCCACTCTCCATGACCATGTTTCCCACTCTCCCCACTCTCCGGGACCATGTTTCCCACTCTCCCCACTCTCCGGGATCATGTTTCCCACTCTCCCCACTCTCCGGGACCATGTTTCCCACTCTCCCCACTCTCCGGGACCATGTTTCCCACTCTCCGGGATCATGTTTCCCACTCCCAGCACTCGCCAGGACCATGTTTCCCACTCTCCGGGACCATGTTTCCCACTCTCCCCACTCTCCGGGACCATGTTTCCCACTCTCCCCACTCTCCGGGACCATGTTTCCCACTCTCCCCACTCTCCAGGACCATGTTTCCCACTCTCCGGGACCATGTTTCCCACTCTCCCCGCTCTCCGGGATCATGTTTCCCACTCTCCCCACTCTCCAGGACCATGTTTCCCACTCTCCGGGACCATGTTTCCCACTCTCCCCACTCTCCGGGACCATGTTTCCCACTCTCCCCACTCTCCGGGACCATGTTTCCCACTTTCTCCACTCTCCATTACCATGATTCCCACACTCCCCACTCTCCGGGACCATGTTTACCACTCTCCCCACTCTCCGGGACCATGTTTCCCACTCTCCCCGCTCTCCGGGATCATGTTTCCCACTCTCCCCACTCTCCGGGACCATTTTTCCCACTCTCCCCACTCTCCATGACCATGTTTCCCACTCTCCCCACTCTCCGCGACCATGTTTCCCACTCTCTGCGACCATGTTTCCCACTTTCCGGGACCATGTTTCGCACTCTCCGTGACCACGTTTCGCACTCTCTGCGACCATGTTTCCCACTCTCCATAACCTTGTTTCCCACTCTCCCCACTCTCCGGGACCATGTTTCCCACTCTCCCCACTCTCCGGGATCATGTTTCCCACTCCCAGCACTCGCCAGGACCATGTTTCCCACTCTCCGGGACCATGTTTCCCACTCTCCCCACTCTCCGGGACCATGTTTCCCACTCTCCGGAACCATGTCTTCCACTCTCCGGGACCATGTTTCCCACTCTCCGGGATCATGTTTCCCACTCTCCCCACTCTCCAGGACCATGTTTCCCACTCTCCCCACTCTCCGGGACCATGTTTCCCACTCTCCCCACTCTCCGGGACCATGTTTCCCACTCTCCGGGATCATGTTTCCCACTCTCCGCGACCATGTATCCCACTCTCCCCACTCTCCGGGATCATGTTTCCCACTCTCCGGGACCATGTTTCCACTCTCCTGGACCATGTTTCCCACTCTCCCCGCTCTCCGGGATCATGTTTCCCACTCTCCCCACTCTCCAGGACCATGTTTCCCACTCTCCCCACTCTCCGGGACCATGTTTCCCACTCTCCCCACTCTCCGGGACCATGTTTCCCACTCTCCACACTCTCCGGGACCATGTTTCCCACTCTCCCCACTCTCCGGGACCATGTTTCCCACTCTCCCCACTCTCCGGGACCATGTTTCCCACTCTCCCCACTCTCCGGGACCATGTTTCCCACTCTCCCCACTCTCCAGGACCATGTTTCCCACTCTCCCCACTCTCCGGGACCATGTTTCCCACTCTCCCCACTCTCCGGGACCATGTTTCCCACTCTCCGGAACCATGTCTTCCACTCTTCCCACTCTCCAGGACCATGTTTCCCACTCTCCCCACTCTCCGGGACCATGTTTCCCACTCTCCCCACTCTCCGGGACCATGTTTCCCACTCTCCCCACTCTCCGGGACCATGTTTCCCACTCTCCCCACTCTCCGGGACCATGTTTCCCACTCTCCCCACTCTCCGGGACCATGTTTCCCACTCTCCATGACCATGTTTCCCACTCTCCCCACTCTCCGGGACCATGTTTCCCACTCTCCCCACTCTCTGAGACCATGTTTCCCACTCTCCCCAGTCTCCGGGACCATGTTTCCCACTCTCCCCACTCTCCGGAACCATGTTTCCCACTCTCCCACTCTCCGGGACCATGTTTCCACTCTCCCCACTCTCCATGACCATGTTTCCCACTCTCCCCACTCTCCGGGACCATGTTTCCCACTCTCCCCACTCTCCAGGACCATGTTTCCCACTCTCCCCACTCTCGGAGACCATGTTTCCCACTCTCCGGGATCATGTTTCCCACTCCCAGCACTCGCCAGGACCATGTTTCCCACTCTCCGGGACCATGTTTCCCACTCTCCCCACTCTCCAGGACCATGTTTCCCACTCTCCCCACTCTCCGGGACCATGTTTCCCACTCTCCCCACTCTCCGGGACCATGTTTCCCACTCTCCCCACTCTCCCGGACCATGTTTCCCACTCTGCCCAATCTCCATGACCATGTTTCCCACTCTCCATGACCATGTTTCCCACTCTCCCCACTCTCCGGGACCATGTTTCCCACTCTCCCCACTCTCCAGGACCATGTTTCCCACTCTCCCCACTCTCCGGGACCATGTTTCCCACTCTCCCCACTCTCCGGGACCATGTTTCCCACTCTCCGGGACCATGTTTCCCACTCTTCCCACACTCCAGGAACATGTTTCCCACTCTCCCCACTCTCCGGGATCATGTTTCCCACTCTCCCCACTCTCCGGGACCATGTTTCCCACTCTCCCCACTCTCCGGGACCATGTTTCCCACTCTCCCCACTCTCCGGGATCATGTTTCCCACTCTCCGGGATCATGTTTCCCACTCTCCGGGACCATGTTTTCCCACTCTCCGGGACCATGTTTCCCACTCTCCCCACTCTCCGGGACCATGTTTCCCACTCTCCCCACTCTCCATGACCATGTTTCCCACTCTCCCCACTCTCCGGGACCATGTTTCCCACTCTTCCCACTCTCCGGGACCATGTTTCCCACTCTTCCCACTCTCCGGGACCATGTTTCCCACTCTCCCCACTCTCCGGGATCATGTTTCCCACTCTCTCCACTCTCCATGACCATGTTTCCCACTCTCCCCACTCTCCGGGACCATGTTTCCCACTCTCCCCACTCTCCGGGACCATGTTTCCCACTCTCCCCACTCTCCAGGACCATGTTTCCCACTCTCCGGGACCATGTTTCCCACTCTCCGGGACCATGTTTCCCACTCTCCCCACTCTCCGGGACCATGTTTCCCATCTCGCTCTCCGGGACCATGTTTCCCACTCTCCCCACTCTCCGGGACCATGTTTCCCACTCTCCACACTCTCCGGGACCATGTTTCCCACTCTCCCACTCCGGACCATGTTTCCCACTCTCCACTCTCGGACCATGTTTCCCACTCTCCGGGACCATGTTTCCCACTCTCCCCACTCTCCAGGACCATGTTTCCCACTCTCCCCACTCTCCGGGACCATGTTTCCCACTCTCCCCACTCTCCGGGACCATGTTTCCCACTCTCCCCACTCTCCGGGACCATGTTTCCCACTCTCCCAGCTCCGGGACCATGTTTCCCACTCTCCCCACTCTCCGGGACCATGTTTCCCACTCTCCCCACTCTCCGGGACCATGTTTCCCACTCTCCATGACCATGTTTCCCACTCTCCCCACTCTCCAGGACCATGTTTCCCACACTCCCCACTCTCTGAGACCATGTTTCCCACTCTCCCCACTCTCCGGGATCATGTTTCCCACTCTCCCCACTCTCCGGGACCATGTTGCCCACTCTCCTGGATCATGTTTCCAACTCTCCGGGACCATGTTTCCCACTCTCCCCACTCTCCGGGACCATGTTTCCCACTCTCCGGAACCATGTCTTCCACTCTTCCCACTCTCCGGGACCATGTTTCCCACTCTCCCCACTCTCCGGGACCATGTTTCCCACTCTCCCCACTCTCCGGGACCATGTTTCCCACTCTCCGGAACCATGTCTTCCACTCTTCCCACTCTCCAGGACCATGTTTCCCACTCTCCCCACTCTCCGGGACCATGTTTCCCACTCTCCGGGATCATGTTTCCCACTCCCAGCACTCGCCAGGACCATGTTTCCCACTCTCCGGGACCATGTTTCCCACTCTCCCCACTCTCCGGGATCATGTTTCCCACTCTCCCCACTCTCCAGGACCATGTTTCCCACTCTCCCCACTCTCTGGGACCATGTTTCCCACTCTCCCCACTCTCCGGGACCATGTTTCCCACTCTCCGGGATCATGTTTTCCCACTCTCCGCGACCATGTTTCCCACTCTCCCCACTCTCCGGGATCATGTTTCCCACTCTCCCCACTCTCCAGGACCATGTTTCCCACTCTCCCCACTCTCCGGGACCATGTTTCCCACTCTCCCCACTCTCCAGGACCATGTTTCCCACTCTCCACACTCTCCGGGACCATGTTTCCCACTCTCCCCACTCTCCGGAACCATGTTTCCCACTCTCCCCACTCTCCATGACCATGTTTCCCACTCTCCCCACTCTCCGGGACCATGTTTCCCACTCTCCCCACTCTCCATGACCATGTTTCCCACTCTCCCCACTCTCCGGGACCATGTTTCCCACTCTCCCCACTCTCCGGGACCATGTTTCCTACTCTTCCCACTCTCCGGGACCATGTTTCCTACTCTTCCCACTCTCCGGGACCATGTTTCCCACTTTTCCCACTCTCCGGGACCAGGTTTCCCACTCTCCCCACTCTCCGGGATCATGTTTCCCACTCTCCGGGACCATGTTTTCCTACTCTCCTGGACCATGTTTCCCACTCTCCCCGCTCTCCGGGATCATGTTCCCCAATCTCTGCACTCTCAATGACCATGTTTCCCACTCTCCCCACTCTCCGGGACCATGTTTCCCACTCTCCCCACTCTCCGGGATCATGTTTCCCACTCTCCCCACTCTCCGGGATCATGTTTCCCACTCTCCCCACTCTCCGGGACCATGTTTCCCACTCTCCGGAACCATGTCTTCCACTCTTCCCACACTCCAGGAACATGTTTCCCACTCTCCCCACTCTCCGGGATCATGTTTCCCACTCTCCCCACTCTCCGGGACCATGTTGCCCACTCTCCTGGATCATGTTTCCAACTCTCCGCGACCATGTATCCCACTCTCCGGGACCATGTTTCCCACTCTCCCCGCTCTCCGGGATCATGTTTCCCACTCTCAGCACTCTCCAGGACCATTTTTCTCACTCACCGGGACCATGTTTCCCACTCTCCCCACTCTCCGGGACCATGTTTCCCACTCTCCGGAACCATGTTTTCCATTCTACCCACTCTCCCCGCTCTCCGGGCCCATGTTTCCCACTCTCCCCACTCTCCGGGACTATGTTTCCCACTCTCCGGGCCCATGTTTCCCACTCTCCCCACTCTCCGGGACCATGTTGCCCACTCACCAGGACCATGTTTCCCACTCTCCCCGCTCTCCGGGACCATGTTTCCCACTCTCAGCACTCTCCGGGATCATGTTTCCCACTCTCCCCACTCTCCGGGACCATGTTTCCCACTCTCCGGAACCATGTTTTCCATTCTCCCCACTCTCCCCGCTCTCCGGGCCCATGTTTCCCACTCTCCCCACTCTCCGGGACTATGTTTCCCACTCTCCGGGCCCATGTTTCCCACTCTCCCCACTCTCCGGGACCATGTTGCCCACTCACCAGGACCATGTTTCCCACTCTCCCCGCTCTCCGGGTCCATGTTTCCCACTCTCCCCACTCTCCGGAACCATGTTTCCTACTGTCCCCACTCTCCATGACCATGTTTCCCACTCTCCCCACTCTCCAGGACCATGTTTCCCACCCTCTGGGATCATGTTTCCCACTCTCCGGGACCATGTTTCCCACTCTCCCCACTCTCGGAGACTATGTTTCCCACTCTCCGGGATCATGTTTCCCACTCTCCATGACCATGTTTCCCACTATCCCCACACTCCGGGACCATGTTTCCCACTCTCCCCACTCTCCGGGACCATGTTTCCCACACTCCCCACTCTCTGAGACCATGTTGCGCACTCACCACACTCTCCGGGATCATGTTTCCCACTCTACCCACTCTCCGGGACCATTTTTCCCACTCACCGGGACCATGTTTCCCACTCTCCCCACTCTCCAGGACCATGTTTCCCACTCTCCGGGACCATGTTTCCCACTCTTCCCACTCTCCGGGACCATGTTTCCCACTCTTCCCACTCTCCGGGACCATGTTTCCCACTCTCCATGACCATGTTTCCACTCTCCCTACTCTCCGGGATCATGTTTCCACTCTCCCCACTCTCCGGAACCATGTCTTCCACTCTTCCCACACTCCAGGAACATGTTTCCCACTCTCCCTACTCTCCGGGATCATGTTTCCACTCTCCCCACTCTCCGGGATCATGTTTCCCACTCTCCCCACTCTCCGGGACCATGTTGCCCACTCTCCTGGATCATGTTTCCCACTCTCCGCGACCATGTATCCCACTCTTCCCACTCTCCGGGACCATGTTTCCCACTCTCCCCGCTCTCCGGGATCATGTTTCCCACTCTCAGCACTCTCCGGGACCATGTTTCCCACTCTCCGGGACCATGTTTCCCACTCTCCGAGATCATGTTTTCCCACTCTCCATGACCATGTTTCCACTCTCCCTACTCTCCGGGACCATGTTTCCCACTCTTCCCACTCTCCGGGACCATGTTTCCCACTCTCCATGACCATGTTTCCACTCTCCCTACTCTCCGGGATCATGTTTTCCACTCTCCCCACTCTCCAGGATCACGTTTCTCACTCTCCCCACTCTCCGGGACCATGTTGCCCACTCTCCTGGATCATGTTTCCAACTCTCCGCGACCATGTATCCCACTCTTCCTACTCTCCGGGACCATGTTTCCCACTCTCCCCACTCTCCGGGACCATGTTTCCCACTCTCCCCACTCTCCAGGATCATGTTTCCCACTCTCTGCGACCATGTTTCTACTCTCCCCACTCTCCGGGATCATGTTTCCCACTCTCAGCACTCTCCGGGTCATGTTACCCTCTCTCCATTCACATGTTTCCACTCTCCCTCCTCTCGGGGATAATGTTTTCCACTCTCCCGACTCTCCAGGATCATGTTTCCCACTCTCCCCACTCTCCGGGACCATGTTTTCCACTCTCCCGACTCTCCAGGATCATGTTTCCCACTCTCCCCACTCTCCGGGACCATGTTTCCCACTCTCCCCACTCTCGGAGACTATGTTTCCCACTCTCCGGGATCATGTTTCCCACTCTCCATGACCATGTTTCCCACTATCCCCACACTCCGGGACCATGTTTCCCACTCTCCCCACTCTCCGGGACCATGTTTCCCACACTCCCCACTCTCTGAGACCATGTTGCGCACTCACCACACTCTCCGGGATCATGTTTCCCACTCTCCCCACTCTCCAGGACCATGTTTCCCACTCTCCGGGACCATGTTTCCCACTCTTCCCACTCTCCGGGACCATGTTTCCCACTCTTCCCACTCTCCGGGACCATGTTTCCCACTCTCCATGACCATGTTTCCCACTCTCCCCACACTCCGGGACCATGTTTCCCACTCTCCCCACTCTCCGGGACCATGTTTCCCACTCTTCCCACTCTCCGGGATCATGTTGCCCACTCTCCCTACTCTCCGGGATCATGTTTCCCAATCTACCCACTCTCCGGGACCATGTTTCCAACTCTCCCCACTCTCCAGGACCATGTTTCCCACTCTCCGGGACCATGTTTCCCACTCTCCGCGACCATGTATCCCACTCTTCCTACTCTCCGGGACCATGTTTCCCACTCTCCCCGCTCTCCGGGATCATGTTTCCCACTCTCAGCACTCTCCGAGACCATGTTTCGCACTCTCCGGGACCATGTTTCCCACTCTCCGGGATCATGTTTCCCCACTCTCCATGACCATGTTTTCACTCTGCCTACTCTCCGGGACCATGTTTCCCACTCTCCAGCCCATGTTTCCTCACTCTCCATGACCATGTTTCCACTCTCCCTACTCTCTGGGATCATGTTTTCCACTCTCCCCACTCTCCAGGATCATGTTTCCCACTCTCCCCACTCTCCGGGACCATGTTTCCCACTCTCCAGGATCATGTTTCCCACTCTCCGGGACCATGTTTCCCACTCTCCAGGATCATGTTTCCCACTCTCCGGCCCATGTTTCCTCACTCTCCGGGACCATGTTTCCCACTCTCCCCACTCTCCAGGATCATGTTTCCCACTCTCTGCGACCATGTTTCCACTCTCCCCACTCTCCGCGATCATGTTTCCCACTCTCAGCACTCTCCGGGATCATGTTACCCTCTCTCCATCACCATGTTTCCACTCTCCCCCCTCTCAGGGATAATGTTTTCCACTCTCCCGACTCTCCAGGATCATGTTTCCCACTCTCCCCACTCTCCGGGACCATGTTTTCCACTCTCCCGACTCTCCAGGATCATGTTTCCCACTCTCCCCACTCCCCTGGACCATGTTTCGCACTCTCCCCACTCTCCGGGACCATGTTTCCCACTCTCCGGGTCCATGTTTCCCACTCTCCAGGATCATGTTTCCCACTCTCCCCCCTCTCCATGACCATTTTTCCCACTCTCCTCCCCATCTGGGGTCATGTTTCCCACTCTCCCCACTCTCCGGGATCATGTTTCCCACTCTCCGGGTCCATGTTTCCCACTGTCCGGGACCATGTTTCCCACTCTCCAGGACCATGTTCCCCACTCTTACCATTCTCCATGACAATGTTTCCCACTCTCCAGGACCATGTTTCCCACTCTTCCCACTCTCCATGTCAATGTTTCCCACTCTCCAGGACCATGTTTCCCACTCTTCCGGACCATGTTTCCCACTCTCCCCACTCTCCAGGATGATGTTTCCCACTCTCTCCACTCTCCATGTCAATGTTTCCCACTCTCCAGGACCATGTTTCCCACTCTTCCGGACCATGTTTCCCACTCTCCCCACTCTCCAGGATGATGTTTCCCACTCTCTCCACTCTCCGGGACCATGTTTCCACTCTCCCCACTCTCCCGGACCATGTTTCCCACTCACCCCACTCTCCGGGACCATGTTTCCCACTCTCCGGGTCCATGTTTCCCACTCTCTGAGATCATATTTTCCACTCTCCCCACTCTCCTGGACCATGTTTCCCACTCTCCCCACTCTCCGGGACCATGTTTCCCACTCTCCAGGTCCATGTTTCCCACTCTCCAGGATCATTTTTCCCTCTCTCCCCCCTCTCCATGACCATTTTTCCCACTCTCCTCCCCCTCTGGGGTCATGTTTCCCACTCTCCCCACTCTCCGGGTCATGTTTCCCACTCTCCGGGTCCATGATTCCCACTGTCCGGGACCATGTTTCCCACTCTCCAGGACCATGTTCCCCACTCTTACCACTCTCCATGACAATGTTTCCCACTCTCCAGGACCATGTTTCCCACTCTTCCCACTCTCCATGTCAATGTTTCCCACTCTCCAGGACCATGTTTCCCACTCTCTCCACTCTCCGGGACCGTGTTTCCACTCTCCCCACTCTCCCGGACCATGTTTCCCACTCACCCCACTCTCCGGGATCATGTTTCCCACTCTCTGAGATCATATTTTCCACTCTCCCCACTCTCCAGGATCATGTGCCCACTCTCCCCACTCTCCGGGATCATATTTCCCACTCTTCCCACACTCCGGGACCTTGTTTCCCACTCTCCGGGACCTTGTTTCCCACTCTCCGGGACCATGTTTCTCACTCTCCCCACACTCCGGGACCATGTTTCTCACTCTCCCCACTCTCCGGGACCATGTTTCCCACTCTCCCCACTCTCCGGGACCATGTTTCCACTCTCCCCACTCTCCGGGACCATGTTTCTCACTCTCCCCTCTTTCCGGGACCATGTTTCCCACTCTCCGGGACCATGTTTCCCACTCTCCAGGACCCTGCTTCCCATTGTCCAAATCTCACTCTGACCACTCTCCGAGTCCCTCGTTCCCATAATCTCGCTCTCAGGGCCCCAGCTCCCACTCTTCAGGGCTCTGATTCCTCCAATCTCCATTCTGCAAGGAAATGTTTCCAACTCTCCAGGGCCCTGGCCCCCATATTATCTTCCTGATCACGCAGACTCTGTTTCCTGTGCACTTTAAAACCACCCAATTTGCAGGAAAAATAATTATAGCACTGACTAATGTCTAAAAATATTATTCTGCAAGTGTACTGCAAGTATGTTGAGGTGTGATAATATATAAATCCAGCAGTGCAGAATATGAACACATCATTTTTCACCAAAGTCCTGAATATGAGTTTCATTAAAAATCCCAAACTCAGCATTCAGAACGTTCTGGATAATTGATCTCCTTGAGATGTGTGGAAGGGGCAGAATCGGCGACCAAGCAGACAGATGTGACCACTCCTTTGCGGCAACCCTTCACCCTTGGGTCACCCTGTCCACTGGCTGGCGTCGGGAGAGCCACTTCCTTTCCTCTCCCTGCTGCAGGCTCCGGTTGGAATGGACCAGACCACCAGGAGAGTGGTGGGGACCGGGTGGGGAATTACACAAGATACCAGAGCAGCTATGACTCTATTGATAGGAGGAGCAGGTCAGTCCTCATACAGTATAAACACGAGATTCTGCAGGTGCTGGAAATTCAGAGTGACACACACAAAATGCCAGAGGAACTCAGCAGGTCAGGCAGTATCTATGGAGAGGAATGAACAGTCAACGCTTTGAGCCGAGAACATTCATTAGGACTGGAAAGGAAGGGGGGAAGATGCCCCAGTAACGGGGTGAGCAAGGGAGGGAGTATAAGCTGGAAGCTGATAGGTGAGGCCAGTTACGTGACACAGAAGAGGCTGCATTGAGAGTGTGGTGTGTAACACTCAAATGTACACTACAGTCTGTATTCCTATGTGTGAGCATCACCCAGTACGTAGTCTGTAACAGCCCCTGTGTATAGTGCACTGGATAATGCTCCCTCCCTGTATGTACGGTATTGGAGTCAGTGCTGCCCCAGTATATTCTGCATAACTCAGCCAGTAGATATTGCAAACTGGAATACCCATCTACGTGCTGAAGTCAGTACTTCCATGTTTACAACCAAGCGTGGGAGGGAGGGAGCGAGCGCAGAGATGGAGAAAAAAAGAATGGAGTAGGAATGGTAGTGAGGAAGGGAAGGGGAACAAGAAGGGCAGGGTGTGAGGGTCGAGAAGAGAGAGGCAAAATATGAGGTTAAGGTGAGTAAAGGAAGGGGTGTGAGGTGAAGTGGAGGGGAGTTGGGAAGGAAGGGGGGTGGGAGATGAAGTTGAGGGGTGGGAGGTGAAGTGGATAGGGAGTTGGGAAGGAGGGAGGGGTGTGAGGTGAAGTGGAGGGTTGGGAAGGAGGGAGGGGTGTGAGGTGAAGTGGAGGGGAGTTGGGAAGGAGGGAGGTGAGGTGAAGTGGAGGGGAGTTGGGAAGGAGGGAGGGGTGTGAGGTGAAGTGGACGGGAGTTGGGAAGTAGGGAGATGAGGTGAAGTGGAGGGGAGTTGGGAAGGAGGGAGGGGTGTGAGGTGAAGTGGAGGGGAGTTGGGAAGGAGGGGGCTGTGAGGTGAAGTGGAGGGGAGTTGGGAAGGAGAGAGGGGTGGGAGGTGAAGTGGAGGGGAGTTGGGAAGGAGGAAGGGGTGGGAGGTGAAGTTGAGGGGTGTGAGGTGAAGTGGAGGGGAGTTGGGAAGGAGGGAGGGATGTGAGGTGAAGTGGAAAAGAGTTGGGAAGGAGGGAGGGATGGGAGGTGAAGTTGAGGGGTGGGAGGTGAAGTGGAGGGGAGTTGGGAAGGAGGGAGGGGTGTGAGGTGAAGTGAGGGTTGGGAAGGGGGGTGGGAGATGAAGTTAAGGGGTGGGAGGTGAACTGGATAGGGAGTTGGGAAGGAGGGAAGGGTGGGAGGTGAAGTGGAGGGGAGCTGGGAAGGAGGGAGGGGTGTGAGGTGAAGTGGAGGGTTGGGAAGGAGGGAGGGGTGTGAGGTGAAGTGGAGAGGAGTTGGGAAGGAGGGAGGTGAGGTGAAGTGGAGGGGAGTTGGGAAGTAGGGAGATGAGGTGAAGTGGAGGGGACTTGGGAAGGAGGGAGGGGTGTGAAGTGAAGTGGAGGGGAGTTGGGAAGGAGGGAGGGGTGTGAGGTGAAGTGGAGGGGAGTTGGGAAGGAGGGAGGGGTGTGAGGTGAAGTTGAAGGGAGTTGGGAAGGAGAGAGGGGTGGGAGGTGAAGTTGAGGGGTGTGAGGTGAAGTGGAGGGGAGTTGGGAAGGAGGGAGGTTAGGTGAAGTGGAGGGGAGTTGGGAAGGAGGGAGGTTAGGTGAAGTGGAGGGGAGTTGGGAAGGAGGGAGGGGTGTGAGGTGAAGTGGAGGGGAGATCGGAAGGAGGGAGGGGTGTGAGGTGAAGTGGAGGGGAGTTGGGAAGGAGGGAGGGGTGGGAGGTGAAGTTGAGGTTTGGGAGGTGAAGTGGAAGGGAGTTGGGAAGGACGGAGGGGTGTGAGGTGAAGTGGAGGGGAGTTGGGAAGGAGGGAGGGGTGTGAGGTGAAGTGGAGGGGAGTTGGGAAGGAGGGAGGGGTGGGAGGTGAAGTTGAGGGGTGTGAGGTGAAGTGGAGGGGAGTTGGGAAGGAGAGGGGGGGTGGGAGGTGAAGTGGAAGGGAGTTTGGAAGGAGGACGGGGTGTGAGGTGAAATAGAGGGGAGTTGGTAAGCAGGAAGGGGTGGGAGGTGAAGTTGAGGGGTGTGAGGTGAAGTGGAGGGGAGTTCGGAAGGAGGGAGGGGTGTGAGGTGAAGTGGAAGGGAGTTGGGAAGGAGGGAGGGGTGGGAGGTGAAGTTGAGGGGTGGGAGGTAAAGTGGAGGGAAGTTGGGAAGGAGCGAGGTGAGGTGAAGTGGAGGGGAGTTGGGAAGGAGGGAGGGGTGTGAGGTGAAGTGGAGGGGAGTTGGGAAGGAGGGAGGGGTGTGAGGTGAAGTGGAGGGGAGTTGGGAAGGAGTGAAGGGTGGGAGGTGAAGTGGAGGGGTTAGGAAGGAGGGAGGGGTGTGAGGTGAAGTGGAGGGGAGTTGGGAAGGAGGGAGGGGTAGGAGGTGAAGTGGAGAGGAGTTGGGAAGGAGGGAGGGGTGGGAGGTGAAGTGGAGGGTTGGGAAGGAGGGAGGGGTGTGAGGTGAAGTGGAGTGGAGTTGGGAAGGAGGGAGGTGAGGTGAAGTGGAGGGGAGTTGGGAAGTAGGGAGATGAGGTGAAGTGGAGGGGACTTGGGAAGGAGGGAGGGGTGTGAAGTGAAGTGGAGGGGAGTTGGGAAGGAGGGAGGGGTGTGAGGTGAAGTGGTGGGGAGTTGGGAAGGAGGGAGGGGTGTGAGGTGAAGTTGAAGGGAGTTGGGAAGGAGAGAGGGGTGGGAGGTGAAGTTGAGGGGTGGGAGGTGAAGTGGAGGGGAGTTGGGAAGGAGGGAGGTTAGGTGAAGTGGAGGGGAGTTGGGAAGGAGGGAGGTTAGGTGAAGTGGAGGGGAGTTGGGAAGGAGGGAGGGGTGTGAGGTGAAGTGGAGGGGAGATCGGAAGGAGGGAGGGGTGTGAGGTGAAGTGGAGGGGAGTTGGGAAGGAGGGAGGGGTGGGAGGTGAAGTTGAGGGGTGTGAGGTGAAGTGGAGGGGAGTTGGGAAGGAGGGAGGGGTGGGAGGTGAAGTTGAGGTTTGGGAGGTGAAGTGGAAGGGAGTTGGGAAGGACGGAGGGGTGTGAGGTGAAGTGGAGGGGAGTTGGGAAGGAGGGAGGGGTGTGAGGTGAAGTGGAGGGGAGTTGGGAAGGAGGGAGGGGTGGGAGGTGAAGTTGAGGGGTGTGAGGTGAAGTGGAGGGGAGTTGGGAAGGAGAGGGGGGGTGGGAGGTGAAGTGGAAGGGAGTTTGGAAGGAGGACGGGGTGTGAGGTGAAATAGAGGGGAGTTGGTAAGCAGGAAGGGGTGGGAGGTGAAGTTGAGGGGTGTGAGGTGAAGTGGAGGGGAGTTCGGAAGGAGGGAGGGGTGTGAGGTGAAGTGGAAGGGAGTTGGGAAGGAGGGAGGGGTGGGAGGTGAAGTGGAGGGGTGGGAGGTAAAGTGGAGGGAAGTTGGGAAGGAGCGAGGTGAGGTGAAGTGGAGGGGAGTTGGGAAGGAGGGAGGGGTGTGAGGTGAAGTGGAGGGGAGTTGGGAAGGAGGGAGGGGTGTGAGGTGAAGTGGAGGGGAGTTGGGAAGGAGTGAAGGGTGGGAGGTGAAGTGGAGGGGTTAGGAAGGAGGGAGGGGTGTGAGGTGAAGTGGAGGGGAGTTGGGAAGAAGGGAGGGGTAGGAGGTGAAGTGGAGAGGAGTTGGGAAGGAGGGAGGGGTGGGAGGTGAAGTGGAGGGGAACTGGGAAGGAGGGAGGGGTGTGAAGTGAAGTGGAGGGGAGTTGGGAAGGAGGGAGGGGTGTGAAGTGAAGTGGAGGGGAGTTCGGAAGGAGGGAGGGGTGTGAGGTGAAGTGGAGGGGAGTTGGGAAGGAGGGACGGGTGGGAGGTGAAGTTGAGGGGTGGGAGGTGAAGTGGAGGGGAGTTGGGAAGGAGGAAGATGAGGTGAAGTGGAGGGGAGTTAGGAAGGAGGGAGGGGTGTGAGGTGAAGTGGAGGAGAGTTGGGAAGGAGTGAAGGGTGGGAGGTGAAGTGGAGGGCAGTTGGGAAGGAGGGAGGGGTGTGAGGTGAAGTGGAGGGGAGTTGGGAAGGAGGGAGGGGTGGGAGGTGAAGTTGAGGGGTGGGAGGTGAAGTGGAGGGGAGTTGGGAAGGAGGTAGGGGTGGGAGGTGAAGTGGAGGGGAGTTGGGAAGGATGGAGGGGTGTGAGGTGAAGTGGAGGGGAGTTGGAAAGGAGGGAGGGGTGGAAGGTGAAGTGGAGGGGTGCTGGGAAGGAGGGAGGGGTGTGAGGTGAAGTGGAGGGGAGTTGGGAAGGAGGGAGCGGTGGGAGGTGAAGTTGAGGGGTGGGAGGTGAAGTGGAGGGTAGTTGGGAAGGAGAGAGGGCTGGGAGGTGAAGTGGAGGGGAGTTGCGAAAGAGGGAGATGAGGTGGTGGAGGGGAGTTGGGAAGGAGGGAGGGGTGGGAGGTGAAGTTGAGGGGTGGGAGGTGAAGTGGATGGGAGTTGGGAAGGAGGGAGATGAGGTGAAGTGGGGGGGAATTAGGAAGGAGGGAGGGGTGTGAGGTGAAGTGGAGGGGAGTTGGGAAGGAGGGAGGGGTAGGAGGTGAAGTGGAGAGGAGTTGGGAAGGAGGGAGGGGTGGGAGGTGAAGTGGAGGGTTGGGAAGGAGGGAGGGGTGTGAGGTGAAGTGGAGAGGAGTTGGGAAGGAGGGAGGGGTGTGAGGTGAAGTGGAGGGGAGTTGGGAAGGAGGGAGGGGTGTGAGGTGAAGTTGAAGGGAGTTGGGAAGGAGAGAGGGGTGGGAGGTGAAGTTGAGGGGTGGGAGGTGAAGTGGAGGGGAGTTGGGAAGGAGGGAGGTTAGGTGAAGTGGAGGGGAGTTGGGAAGGAGGGAGGTTAGGTGAAGTGGAGGGGAGTTGGGAAGGAGGGAGGGGTGTGAGGTGAAGTGGAGGGGAGATCGGAAGGAGGGAGGGCTGTGAGGTGAAGTGGAGGGGAGTTGGGAAGGAGGGAGGGGTGGGAGGTGAAGTTGAGGGGTGTGAGGTGAAGTGGAGGGGAGTTGGGAAGGAGGGAGGGGTGGGAGGTGAAGTTGAGGTTTGGGAGGTGAAGTGGAAGGGAGTTGGGAAGGACGGAGGGGTGTGAGGTGAAGTGGAGGGGAGTTGGGAAGGAGGGAGGGGTGTGAGGTGAAGTGGAGGGGAGTTGGGAAGGAGGGAGGGGTGGGAGGTGAAGTTGAGGGGTGTGAGGTGAAGTGGAGGGGAGTTGGGAAGGAGAGGGGGGGTGGGAGGTGAAGTGGAAGGGAGTTTGGAAGGAGGACGGGGTGTGAGGTGAAATAGAGGGGAGTTGGTAAGCAGGAAGGGGTGGGAGGTGAAGTTGAGGGGTGTGAGGTGAAGTGGAGGGGAGTTCGGAAGGAGGGAGGGGTGTGAGGTGAAGTGGAAGGGAGTTGGGAAGGAGGGAGGGGTGGGAGGTGAAGTTGAGGGGTGGGAGGTAAAGTGGAGGGAAGTTGGGAAGGAGCGAGGTGAGGTGAAGTGGAGGGGAGTTGGGAAGGAGGGAGGGGTGTGAGGTGAAGTGGAGGGGAGTTGGGAAGGAGGGAGGGGTGTGAGGTGAAGTGGAGGGGAGTTGGGAAGGAGTGAAGGGTGGGAGGTGAAGTGGAGGGGTTAGGAAGGAGGGAGGGGTGTGAGGTGAAGTGGAGGGGAGTTGGGAAGGAGGGAGGGGTAGGAGGTGAAGTGGAGAGGAGTTGGGAAGGAGGGAGGGGTGGGAGGTGAACTGGAGGGGAACTGGGAAGGAGGGAGGGGTGTGAAGTGAAGTGGAGGGGAGTTGGGAAGGAGGGAGGGGTGTGAAGTGAAGTGGAGGGGAGTTCGGAAGGAGGGAGGGGTGTGAGGTGAAGTGGAGGGGAGTTGGGAAGGAGGGACGGGTGGGAGGTGAAGTTGAGGGGTGGGAGGTGAAGTGGAGGGGAGTTGGGAAGGAGGAAGATGAGGTGAAGTGGAGGGGAGTTAGGAAGGAGGGAGGGGTGTGAGGTGAAGTGGAGGAGAGTTGGGAAGGAGTGAAGGGTGGGAGGTGAAGTGGAGGGCAGTTGGGAAGGAGGGAGGGGTGTGAGGTGAAGTGGAGGGGAGTTGGGAAGGAGGGAGGGGTGGGAGGTGAAGTTGAGGGGTGGGAGGTGAAGTGGAGGGGAGTTGGGAAGGAGGTAGGGGTGGGAGGTGAAGTGGAGGGGAGTTGGGATGGATGGAGGGGTGTGAGGTGAAGTGGAGGGGAGTTGGAAAGGAGGGAGGGGTGGAAGGTGAAGTGGAGGGGTGCTGGGAAGGAGGGAGGGGTGTGAGGTGAAGTGGAGGGGAGTTGGGAAGGAGGGAGCGGTGGGAGGTGAAGTTGAGGGGTGGGAGGTGAAGTGGAGGGTAGTTGGGAAGGAGAGAGGGCTGGGAGGTGAAGTGGAGGGGAGTTGCGAAAGAGGGAGATGAGGTGGTGGAGGGGAGTTGGGAAGGAGGGAGGGGTGGGAAGTGAAGTTGAGGGGTGGGAGGTGAAGTGGATGGGAGTTGGGAAGGAGGGAGGTGAGGTGAAGTGGGGGGGAGTTAGGAAGGAGGGAGGGGTGTGAGGTGAAGTGGGGGGAGTTGGGAAAGAGGGAGGGGTGGGAGGTAAAGTGGAGGGGAGTTGGGAAGGAGAGAGGCGGGGGAGGTGAAGTGGAGGAGAGTTGGGAAGGAGGGAGATGAGGTGAAGTGGAGGGGAGTTGGGAAGGAGGGAGGGGTGGGAGGTGAAGTTGAGGGGTGGGAGGTGAAGTGGAGGGGAGTTAGGAAGGAGGGAGGGGTGGGAGGTGAAGTTGAGGGGTGGGAGGTGAAGTGGATGGGAGTTGGGAAGGAGGGAGGGGTGGGAGGTGAAGTGGAGGGGAGTTGGGAAGGAGAGACGTGTGGGAGGTGAAGTGGAGGGGAGTTTGGAAGGAAGATGGGGTGTGAGGTGAAGTGGAGGGTAGTTGGGAAGGAGGAAGGGGTGGGAGGTGAAGTTGAGGGGTGTGAGGTGAAGTGGAGGGGAGTTGGGAAGGAGGGAGGGGTGTGAGGTGAAGTGGAAGCAAGTTGGGAAGGAGGGAGGTGAGGTGAAGTGGAGGGGAGTTGGGAAGGAGGGAGGGTGTGAGGTGAAGTGGAGGGGAGTTGGGAAGGAGTGAAGGGTGTGAGGTGAAGTGGAGGGGAGTTGGGAAGGAGGGTGGGGTGTGAGGTGAAGTGGAGGGGAGTTGGGTAGGAGGGAGGGGTGGGAGGTGAAGTTGAGGGGTGGGAGGTGAAGTGGAGGGGAGTTGGGAAGGAGGGAGGGGTGGGAGGTGAAGTTGAGAGGTGTGAGGTGAAGTGGAGGGGAGTTGGGAAGGAGTGAAGGGTGGGAGGTGAAGTGGAGGGGAGTTGGGAAGGAGGGAGGGGTGTGAGGTGAAGTGGAGGGGAGTTGGGAAGGAGGGAGGGGTGTGAGGTGATGTGGAGGGGAGTTGGGAAGGAGGGAGGGGTGTGAGGTGAAGTGGAGGGGAGTTGGGAAGGAGGGAGGGGTGGGAGGTGAATCGGAGGGTAGTTGGGAAGGAGGGAGATGAGGTGAAGTGGAGGGGAGTTAGGAAGGTGGGAGGGGTGTGAGGTGAAGTGGAGGGGAGTTGGGAAGGAGGGAGATGAGGTGAAGTGGAGGGGAGTTGGGAAGGAGTGAAGGGTGGGAGGTGAAGTGGAGGGGAGTTGGGAAGGAGGGAGGGGTGTGAGGTGAAGTGGAGGGGAGTTGGGAAGGATGGAGGGTGGGAGGTGAAGTGGAGGGGAGTTTGGAAGGAAGACGGGATGTGAGGTGAAGTGGAGGGTAGTTGGGAAGGAGGAAGGGGTGGGTGGTGAAGTTGAGGGGTGTGAGGTGAAGTGGAGAGGAGCTGGGAAGGAGGGAGGGTTGTGAGGTGAAGTGGAAGCGAGTTGGGAAGGAGGGAGGGGTGTGAGGTGAAGTGGAGGGGAGTTGGGAAGGAGGGACGGGTGGGAGGTGAAGTTGAGGGGTGGGAGGTGAAGTGGAGGGGAGTTGGGAAGGAGGAAGATGAGGTGAAGTGGAGGGGAGTTAGGAAGGAGTGAAGGGTGGGAGGTGAAGTGGAAGGGAGTTGGGAAGGAGGGAGGGTGTGAGGTGAAGTGGAGGGGAGTTGGGAAGGAGGGAGGGGTGTGAGGTGATGTGGAGGGGAGTTGGGAAGGAGGGAGGGGTGTGAGGTGAAGTGGAGGGGAGTTGGGAAGGAGGGAGGGGTGTGAGGTGAAGTGGAGGGGAGTAGGGAAGGAGGGAGGGGTGGGAGGTGAAGTGGAGGGGAGTTGGGAAGGAGGGAGGGGTGGGAGGTGAAGTTGAGAGGTGTGAGGTGAAGTGGAGGGGAGTTGCGAAGGAGGGTGGGGTGGGAGGTGAAGTGGAGGGGAGTTGGGAAGGAGGGAGATGAGGTGAAGTGGAGGGGAGTTGGGAAGGAGGGAGGGTGTGAGGTGAAGTGGAGGGGAGTTGGGAAGGAGTGAAGGGTGGGAGGTGAAGTGGAGGGGAGTTGGGAAGGAGGGAGGGGTGTGAGGTGAAGTGGAGGGGAGTTGGGAAGGAGGGAGGGGTGTGAGGTGAAGTGGAGGGGAGTTGGGAAGGAGGGAGGGGTGGGAGGTGAAGCGGAGGGGAGTTGGGAAGGAGGGAGATGAGGTGAAGTGGAGGGGAGTTAGGAAGGAGGGAGGGGTGTGAGGTGAAGTGGAGGGGAGTTGGGAAGGAGGGAGATGAGGTGAAGTGGAGGGGAGTTGGGAAGGAGTGAAGGGTGGGAGGTGAAGTGGAGGGGAGTTGGGAAGGAGGGAGGGGTGTGAGGTGAAGTGGAGGGGAGTTGGGAAGGATGGAGGGTGTGAGGTGAAGTGGAGGGGAGTTGGGAAGGATGGAGGGTGTGAGGTGAAGTGGAGGGGAGTTTGGAAGGAAGATGGGGTGTGAGGTGAAGTGGAGGGTAGTTGGGAAGGAGGAAGGGGTGGGTGGTGAAGTTGAGTGGTGTGAGGTGAAGTGGAGGGGAGTTGGGAAGGAGGGAGGGTTGTGAGGTGAAGTGGAAGCGAGTTGGGAAGGAGGGAGGGGTGGGAGGTGAAGTTGAGGGGTGGGAGGAAGTGGAGGGGAGTTGGGAAGGAGGGAGGGTGTGAGGTGAAGTGGAGGGGAGTTGGGAAGGAGTGAAGGGTGGGAGGTGAAGTGGAAGGGAGTTGGGAAGGAGGGAGGGTGTGAGGTGAAGTGGAGGGGAGTTGGGAAGGAGGGAGGGGTGTGAGGTGATGTGGAGGGGAGTTGGGAAGGAGGGAGGGGTGTGAGGTGAAGTGGAGGGGAG